>NC_028637.1:14822879-14855326 GCF_001406875.1 Solanum pennellii | reverse complement strand
TGTAACCCCCCCCAGGACCAAATCTCTTAAATCTGCTTTCTTCCAATGTCATATCTTTCTCTCGGTTTACTCATTTATTCTCTCTATCCCAATGAATTTTTCGTATAATCAATTTTGTCGGCATCACAAAATTTATACTCACCTTTTCCGATCACTTCTCCTTTCTTTGTTCTCTTATAGTATTTATTTTGATCATTATGTAAAATGTTTTTGGGTTTTTGACCAAGTGAATAATAATAGAAGTTGTGAGGCGATATCTTCAGCGAAGAGGAGTGTAATGACCCGAAATGTCATTTTTGGAAATTGGATTATTATTTTAACGTGAATTAATTAATTGTTAGGTGATTGTAGATAAATAACTTAATCAATAGTTAGTGGGCTAAAGTGATCATTTATTTAACACATTATACCATTAGGGACATGTATTAAATATAAGTTAGTGGATTTTGTTAATTTTAATAAACAGTTGATTTTTAATAATATGAATAATAAATAAAAAAGAGTCAGAAAACACAGAAGTTCATCCGGTGTTTCACATTTGTATGTCATAAAAGTGTATGGGCGATCCTTCACTTGTTATACCTACTGAATATATTGGTATTAAGTAAAACCTTTATTATGAGGAGATTCCCATCCAGATATAGATCATTAGGTTGGCAAGTTGAGGACAAAGGAGGTAGCATCAGTCAACGTCTTATGAAGGAATCAATTTGTTGAAGAAGATACTTGGGAGGCTGAGGAGGATAAGAAGAAGTGATACCCACATCTCTTTGAGTTCGTAGAAATTCCAGATCAAGGTACTAATTATCTTCTTAGTACTCTTTAGTTGATATATAAAATGTGTTAGAGGTGTTTGAGCTGAATGTTTAATGTTAACACCCATAGTTCTACTAGGAGTAGTCTCATTCGAGGAAGAATGTTTCCAACAGGAAGATATTGTAACAATCAACCATGGAAAGAGCTATGTTTAGAAAGCGCAATATTGGAAATAGCAAAATCTGAAAATTTTTAAGTTATGCCTAAGTTAATAGATTTCGGTCAACTTCAAACAACCATAACTTTTAGTAAAGGATGTATTAGGTGTCCCATCATAATTTTCATGTCATGCCTAAGTTAAGAGTTTTGAGCTCGTATGAAGGACATATGATCATTTGAAATCTTCTTGACTAGTTAAGGAATGTTAGCCGAATTAGTGAGGGGTATTTTAGTCTTTTCCTTACCAAATTTGATCAATATGAATTTAATATTATTTTTGGGCTCAAGTGTGATTTAATTTAGTTTGCATAAATCAAAATACTCTTAGGGTTTTGAGAAGGGTTCAATAAGAGGAGAAAAGGAGAAAACTCAAGGCGTTATTCAAGTTTCTTGCAAATCAAAGGTTGTTTCGCCAAAAGTTTGATCCCTAAGAGGTATGTGAGTTCTCATAGTGTTGGGTTCGTTCATCCACATACCAATCATGTTATTTTAGCATAATTTAGTTCTCAAAAGTTTAAGGATTTGAGTTCATGATAAATGTTCTTGAAGTAGTGTTTCCGTTCTTGAATTAGGATGAGTTCTTGAGGTAATCGCGTTGTGTTTAAGAGATGTTTACGAGTAGATTATTTTATACTTGTATTGGGTAATTGAATCTAAGGAAATTTTGAGGAAATAAATACATTCAAGGTGATTTAGGATCAGAAAACGAGATGAGAAAATTAGTGAGGTTGTTTCGAGGGAAGGGTGCACCCCAGCAGTGCGCTCAATCAAAACCCTAGTAAATGGATGTTAGGTGTAACATGCCATCAATGCGCCCAATTAAACCTCCAGTAAATGGAGGCTGGTATAGCTTACCAACAATGTGCCTAATCAGACCCCCAACAAATGGAGGTTGAGGTGGTGCGCCAGCAGTGCGCCCAATCAAACCCCAATAAATGGAGGCTTGGGGCAGCACGCCAACAGTGGGCTAAGGTTGTCTGCCTACTTTTTTTTGGACGTTTGATCCGCCTAAGTATTTTTTAAGTGTACCTTTACTCCCTATTGATTCTTATCACTCTAATCTACTTCGAAGCATCTAGAAATCATTCATAACATGAATCATAACATTGAATTCATAATTCAAATTCAAGGTAGAGCTATGTATCAAGCCTTGAGAGTTCTTCCAAGTAATTTTCATAAGTCTTTTAGAATCATTTTATTTAAATATTGAGCACTTGAGTCTTAAAAACATTAGAATTGAGTTCATTTTAGTTTAAATGATATATTGGAATTAAGTATTTCCAAGAGTAAATGTGTTCACATTTAAGATGAGAGGAAACACCGATATCCAAATGAGTTTTTGAGAAGATTGTGTCACGGCCCGAGCTACCTCCGAGATGCGGACACGGAACTTAGGACCACAAGTGATCCCAAGCTAACCCTACGGGCATGATCATGAGCATACTAATGATAATAAACTGTTGCGGAAGCTAAATCAGACTTAAATGAAAAGATGTGGAGTACCCATATTCTATAACTGTGATATTTGAAAACAATGAGTTTAATAGAACAGAAATATTAACTAAAGAATAAGATGAATCTAACTATGTCTGAAAATAGCCTTTAAACTAGACTAGAAATACTGGGACAAGCCCCAACTAAATCTAGCAAAGACTGAAACTAAATGACTAATGACTGAAATGAAACTCAAGACAGTTGTCCTCGGAGAATGAGGACTCACCACTGAATCTGCTGAACTGGAGATCGGGAAATTGATCTATGCGTGGTCTGAATGCTGAGAACCTGAACCTACATCACGAGAAGATGTAGCGCACATATGCTTCAATACTTGAGAGGTACTGAGCATGTAGGATAGAGTAAAGCTGAAATAAAACATAACTTAACAAGCACAAAAAACAAGTATAATAATCTGAACGTGATGTGCTGGTTTCAGAGCTAACTGGATGCAATGACCAATTTATAACATGCTGAAACTAAATAGTGAATATACTGATAATTGGTCAATGCAGAGAGTCTGACTGAACTGTGGGAGCTACTAATAACCGATAATAAAACCACATGAGATAAATGTGGAGTCCGATGTATACGCCTCATCAAGAGGACCCAATATACCCTACCAAAGGTATAAAGGCATGCTGGCGTGATCACTAAACTGATTGCCCACATAGGGGACTTACTACCTACTTGGCTAGTAGTTCTGGGACTATTGGGTACGCTAAATCCTAGTCCAACTCGGTATTATACTACTCCCAATGAATTATGTAAATTAACTGATTATATCTGAATTTCTGTAAATACTGAATAGCTCGAAATTGAACATGCAAACTGAGAATGCAACAATTAATCTGGTAATTTTGCATTTATAACTGAGGCATGTATATCTGAAGTGTCTGAAATATATGAACTAGCATGTGTAATTCAATAACTAAAGAAATACAAAGCTAGGGTTTTTAAATTCATGCGATAATCTGAGTAATAACATGATAATCTGATTTGGAACATATATTTAATAAATTTATGAAGTTATATCAAAGTTCTAGAAACCCTAGGTTTTAATCATTATAAGAGAATAAAGAATCTGACTGAAAACTAGGGACCCAATGGGTGAAAGAAACCCACTAGTGAAATCCCAAATATCTGGTGATGAAATCGATGGAAAAATACTTAAGTTTCGGGACTGGAACTGCTGGAGCTTGTGGCGTTTTTGAACTAGGGTTCTTAAGCTTTTTTCTCCTCTCTTGCTTCTAATTTTTTAATTTTTGATTTAGTGACTTCACTTGGATATGTTTTAACTATGTTTCTAGGCTTAAACTGACTAAAATCTAATGATTTAGGGTAAAAACGACGTAACTTAGGGTTTAAACGGAGTGGGAAAGGTCATAAAGACCCCTAGGAGGGTTGCTGTCGGGCCTCACGACGGCCAGGACTGACGGTCCGTCGTGCGCGCGACGCCCATCGTTGGGTCCGTTGTGAGTGACTGCTCGACAGGACTTTACATAAATAGGCATAACGTTTTACTCGGAGGTCTGATTTTAGAAAGGTCGGTGTCTATGGAAAGATAATTCAATTATCTATCTGTGGGGAGGTCATGGGAGACCTAATTCATTTTGTGCTAAGAGGTATGATCATTTTAAGTTGATCCAACTGCATTTCCCTTTAACTGGCTGCAAAGTTTCCACCTATGGTCAGACCTAACAACCGTAGGTCCACCTACGAACCATGATGGTCATCCATAGATCTTGTCAGAGAGTGGTTGAAGGGAGTCTTGATCGACGGTCACGGACTACGGAAGTTCGTTTGACCTACGGACCATAAGTCCGTCCATCGTCCAGGACTTAACCAATTTTTCTAGGCTGAAATTTTTGGGAGTTTCTGATCCCATCGACGGCTGTGCAGGACGGATTGTGGTTCAGGCTACGGTTCGTCGATTCCACCGTTGGTAGCACCTGCAGATTTTTCTGAAAAACTAATTTTTGGTCTGTTTTTGCTACGGGGTGTACACTTTGAGTATCATATCTTTTAAGAGAAATATTTTTGTGTAATAATCCCAAAACAGAGAGAGAGTTATGTTTTCGCACATATGAGCTAGTTATATTTTTGGAGTATTATTAAGCATCGATATGGGGACGAGTTCAGTTAACTCAAAGTCCTCATAACCCAAGTAGTCAACATAGGTAGAAAGGGTCATACATTTTAGATGATTCCTTATTGCTATTAAGCATATACTAGTTGATCCACTTAGTAGTATGTTCTATACCCTGACAAAGTATAGGATAGTTATGGTATAGTGAGCTAGATGTTGTATCATCAGTGGTTGTTGGTTAGAGAATCTCCCATAGAGTTTATTTTATATTCTCACATTGTTTATTTTGTATTATTGCATACAAATAGAGTACATTGTAATTGTAAATACATGAAGTTGCTATGTACTATTTTAAAGCTTTTCTTTATAATGCATCTTTACTACTGCTTTATTTTGAAATGAGTTTAGTATCCCTGAGTTGAGTTACAATGAGGTAAGTTGTTTCTTTAGTTTGAGTTCAAGATTAGGTCTTGTGTTTAGATTTCCCCTCACATACTCGCACATTCTATGTACTTAGGGCATTTGGCCAGGACCAGCATCAAGCACTTCGTTGATCCGGTTAAATTCCAGAGTTGTTTGGTGAGCCTCATTGCTTCTGGAGTATCCTCTCCTTTTAAAAAAATGTTTTTTTCATTTATGTTTATTAGGATGATCGGGGGTCTTGTCCCGACATCCCTCATAGTATTAGAGGCTTCATCGATAGATATACAACTGTTCATGAGTCTTTTCATTTTGAGTTGTTTATGTTTAGACTTGACTTGCCTCTTTGGCTAGTTGAATGTTTATTTTTAAAACATTCTGAGTTTATCTTTTGAGATAGTTAAGTAAAGTCTATCTTATAAATTCATCTTATATATGAGTAATTCTTCTTCTTAGAGTTAACTCATGTTAAGGACTCGCTTGTAGCCAACAATGATTCTGGAGTGCCAGTTATGTCCAAGGTTTGGGCTAAGGGCGTGACATTTACTCCTTAAAATCCTACTTTAAATTTTATGCTACTCATTTCATGAATGTACATAAAATACAAAATATCATTAAAAAGAGTCTAGAAAAATACACATAGGAGACACCTGCAACGAACGTGCCAAGGACTAGTTGTTAAAAAAAAAGAGAGATTATTTTTTTGTTATAAAAAATAACCTTTATCACTTTTGAATCAAAATCTATTCTGGTGTAAAATTACTTTTGTCTTTGTCTTTTTCTATATGCTTGGTTACAAACTCCAATAAACAATTGAAGTACTATAAAGCATCTTATTTTTATTCTTAAATTATATAATACAAACCATTTACTTGAAGTAAAGTATTCATCATTTGCTCATTGATTTTCAACAATGGCTAATTGACTTTCATTTTTTATTTTTAATGATATTAATTTATTGGATGACCTTCGAAATTGTAAAAACAACTTAATAAAGCAACACTTCCTATAGTATTTCAATTGGTACATACTCGTATAGGAGACTTACGAGATTCTTCTTTGAAGAACCATATCTTTAGCTATCATGATTTGTGTTGTTGGTCTTTGGAAATCTTCACAAAATGGATGAATTCCCTTTCTCTAGAGTCCAATATCCACCAAAGATTCAGAAGATTTTCTTACCTTAGATCGACAACCCTACCCGGAAAGAAAATCTATTTTTTTGTACATCTATGATGGTGTACATCGAGGGTTAGAGGACGTTACCAGTCTAATGGGCTATATTTCCTACTAGTGGAACTCACACAAAAATAATTAGAAAATTTGCACAACTAAGAAATAATACGACTTGTATCTACTCATTAAAATCGTACTTTTCAACTATTGTATTTTTTAAGGGATGATTCAACAGTATCAAATTGTCATGACACAAAATCACAAGTTGTGATGAAAAGCAGAAATATGACTATATGAGGTAGTGCAACCTCCTCTCATTTCACCTGTAAATCTAAACCCCTATATTTGTTTTGAAAAATTAAAATATTTCTAGTGATTGCGTATTTTATTACTCATTACATGAATCTGTTTCTTAGAATATAAAATATCATCACAATGAGTCAACATAAATAACCATGGTACACGCGTGTAAACTATTGTTGTTAAGCCTTATATTTACTACTTCACATCCTACTTTGATTCCATTGGATTATTCAAGGGATAATGCTTAAGTACTAGATTTTCATGATCCAAAATCTAAAGCTATGATGAAAAACAAGGATATGGCTATATGAGGCATTGCAACCTCTTGTCTTTTCTCCAGCAGCTCTAAACACCTTTTTCTTTTTTGCAAAATGAACTTACATATTTTATGATTAATTTTCTATTACTCATTATGCGGATGTGTTTCATAAAACATATTGTATCAATAAAATGAATCTACACGAATTATTATGGGACACACATGTAAAACACCTGCTTAACACTAGCGGTTCAAAAAAAAAAAAAAGAGATATAGGTAATACGTTTTGCATAAAAAAACATTTACGACTTCTGTAACAAAATTTATTCTGATATAAAATATTGTCATGCCCCGAGCTTACACCCCAGATGTGGCTGGCACATGAGAACCATGACTGATCCATAAGCGAACCCTTGACCTCTCTGACTAATTAGTGGAAGACTTACTCAATGAAAATGAGACTATAAGTGCAAAATTAACCTCAAAATGTCTCACTTGTAACTTACTCAATGAAAACCTAGAAATACTTAATAAAACCTAATTAACTGTCTCAACGTTTCTGAACATCAACAAGGAAAGTAATAAAAGTCTCCTCAACCTCTAGAAATATATGAAACCTTTAATTACTAGTATAGATATCGGGAAAGTACCCCTGACAACTCAGCAAAACAGGAAATATATGTGTTAAGCCCTCCAGAAAGAAAGGAGGCTCACCACAAGCTAGCTGGAACATAGGTTATATCAGTAAATAGCCTATTGATGACCTGAACACCTGTATCTGCAATATAAAACATGACGTTGAGGGAATTGAAAGCATAGGTAACTCAACTGATAAGACTGGAAGATAATCTGTCCTCAACTCAACTCCAATATAAAAGGAACAAGGATATGTGCAATGATTAGAACATTATAAAACAAGAGATACAAAGACAATGATGTATGAAAATACAATAAGATACTTCTTACTCTTTTTTTGGGAGATTTTTTAACCGACAAGCTTCACTATGAGCTATGTGATGATACATGGTCAAACCCTCTCTTCTAGAACTATCCTATACATTGCCGGGGTACAAAACAACTCAACTAAGTGAATCTACTAAGTTATGCTTAATATCAATAAGGAATCGTCTAAAAAGTACGACCCTTTACCCATGTTGGCTACATGACTTATGAGGAATGCGAGTTGTCTTAACTCGTCTCCATATCGGTGCTCAATACTAATCCCAATAATATATAACTCATGATCAAATTTATAAAACATAACTCTTTCTTAATTTGAGGTAATTACTCAAAACATCATATTAAAAGAAGTAATACTCTAAGACATCTTTGGACTCCTAAAATCATTTAGAAATCAATGTTTATCTTTTAAATGTAAATGTGTTACATTAGGGAATACTTGCACGGTGGTGGAGCGCCAACCCACCCACATACCTAGAAATCTAATGATTTCTTCTTCTCCATTTCGGGTTTTAACTCATCTGGAGTTCAGTTATTTCTTCTAAACTCTTTTAATTCAATAACACAACACAAATTCATAGATATCTCATACAATATCCTCAATATTTATAACATGCTAAAAATGAATACTGAATATACTGATAAGTGGTCAATGCAAATAGTCTGACTGATCTATGCGAGCTACTGATAACAGTTGATAAAACAACATGAGCTAAATGTGGAGTCCGATGTATATGCCCATCGAGAGGACCCAATATACCCTTTCAAAGGTATAAAAAATCACACTGACATTATCACTAAACAGATTGCCCAAAGAGGGGACTTACATCCTACTTGGCTAGTAGTTCTGGGACTAATTGGTTATGCTGAACCATAGTACAACTCGGTATTATGCTACTCCCAATGAATTCTGTAAATTAACTGATTATATCTGAGTTTCTGCAAATACTGGATAGCTCGAAACTGAACCTGCAAACTGAGAATGCAACATTTAATTTGATAATGATGCATTAAAACTAAGGCATGTATAACTGAATAACTGAATATTTGACCTAACATGTGTAATTCAAGGACTGAAGAAATATAAAGAGAGGGTTCTGAAACTCATGTGATAATCTGAGTAATAACATAATAATCTGATTTGGAACATGTATTTAATAGGTTCATGAAGTTCTATCAAAGTTTTAGAAACCTTAGGTTTAATCATGACAAGAGAATCAAGAATCTGACTGAAAACTAGGGATCCAATGGGTGAAAGGAAACCATTAGTGAAATCTCACATACCTGTGATGAAATCCACGGAAAAAATACTTAAGTTTCGAGGCTAGAGTTGCAGGAGCTTGTGGCGTTTTTGAACTAGGGTTCTTGAGCATTTCTCCTCTCTTGCTTCTATTTTTCTAGGTTTTGATTTAATGATTTGACTTTGATATGTTTTAATTATGTTTATAGGCTTAAACAAACTAAAATATAATGATTTACGGTCAAAACGATGAAAATTAGGATTTAAAAAGAGTGGGAAAGGTCAAAAAGACCCATCGGAAAGTTACTGTCGGCCCAAACGACGTCCAGGACTAACGGTCCGTCGTGTGCCCGACGCCCCGTTATTTGGTCCGTCGTTAGGGCCTTTTCGACAGGCCTTTACTAAAATGGGCATAACCTTTTATGCAGAGGTTTGATTTTAGCAAGTTCGGTGGCTATGGAAAGATAAATCAATTATTTATCCGTGGGTAGTTAATGGTAAACCTAATTCATTTTGTTCTAAAAGTTATGACCATTTGAAGTTGACTCAACTATATTTGCCCTTAACTGTCTGTAAATTTTCCACCTACGGACCGTGATGGTCATCCGTAGCTCTTGTCAGGGAGTGGGTGAATGGGGGTCTCGATCAACGGTCACGGACTATGGACCGTTGTCTGACCTACGATCCGTCGGTCCGTCCGTCGATCAAGACTTATACAATTTTTCCCGGCTGAATTATTGGAAGTTTCTGATCCCATCGACGGTTGTGCGGGACAGACCGTCGATGCCACCGTTTGTTGCACCTATAAATTTTTCTAAAAAAAACTAATTTTTGGTCTATTTTGGCTACGGGGTGTTACAAAACCTATCTATTCATCGGGTAGTCTGGCGCAAGAAAGTAGCAAGCTCCAGCCTGCGCCAAGTGTGGTTATAACAACTCCAGCATTTGTCATGAGGGTACCGCTGGTTGTTTCAAGCGTGGTCAGACCAGGAATTTAATGAGAGAGTGTCCATTCTAGTAGAGAGAGTTTATTGATATTGTTTTGTTTCCGTCAATCCCAAGAGTACCATGTCAAATTTATTTGAGTTAGACATGGTAGACTTTGATGTAATTCTTGGTATGGACTTGATTCATGCATGTTATGCCTCATTTGATTGTAGAACGTGAGATGTCAAGTTTCAGTTTTCAAATGAGGCAGTCTTAGATTGGAAAAGCAGTTAAGTAGTGCCTAAGGGTCGTTTCATTTTGTAGCATAAGATAAGGAAGTTATTTTCCAACGGGTGTATCTACACTTAGTTCAATTTAATTATTCAAGTGTTGAGATACCTCTTATTCAGATAGTTTCAGTAGTAAAAAGAATTTCCAGAATTCTTTCCAGATGATCTTCCCGGAGTTTTTCCAGATAAATTTTGGTATAGATATTCTTTCAGATACTCATCCTATTCTATTCTACCATATAGAATGACACCAGCAGAGTTGAAAGAGTTGAAAGAACAGTTGAAATATCTGTTAGTTATCCGACCAAGTGTCTCCCCTTGGGGCGCTCCAATCTTATTTGTAAGAAAGAAAGATGGTTCTCTTAAGATGTGTATAAATTATCGCCAATTGAACAAGGTTAATATTAAGAATAAGTATCCTCTTCCAATTATTGATGATCTTTTCGATAATCTTTAGGGTGTTTCCTGTTCTCAAAATCTGACTTCAAATCAGGATACCATCAGTTAAAAGTTAGGGAATGTAACATTACAAATATAACTTTGGGAACAAGATATGTCATTATGATTTCTTGGTCATGTTCTTTTTGTTGAACAATACGCCTACAACATTCATGGATCTTATGAATAGTGTCTTCCAACCTTATTTATATACGTTTGTTATTGTCTGAGTTGATGACATACTAATCAATTAAAGGAATGAAGAAGATCATGCTAGTTACCTCAAGCTATTCCTTCAAACTTTGATAGATAAGAAGTTGTATGCTAAATTCTAAAAATGTGAGCTGTGGATTAATTCTTTGGCATTCTTGGGCCACGAAGTTTCCGTTGATGGGATTAGAGTTGATGCCCAAAAGATAGAATCAGTTCAGAGTTGGCCTAGACCCACATCTCCAACTGATATTTGAAGTTTCTTGGGTTTGTCTAGATACTAAAGAAGGTTTGTTGAGTGATTTTTGTCTATTTAATCTCCTTTGACCACATTGACTCATAAGATGGTTAAGTTTCAATGGTCTGAAGCTTGGGAGAAAAGCTTTCTGGAATTGAAAAATATGTTGACTACTGCCCCAATTTTGAGCTTACCGGAAGGTACTCAACGTTTTGTTGTATATTGTGATGCATATAGAGTTGGTTTGGGTTGTGTGCTAATGTAGAATGTCAAGGTTTTTGCATATGCTTCTAGACAGTTGAAAGTGCTGGAGAAGAATTACCCAACCCATGACTTAGAGTTGACAATGTAGTTTTTGCCTTCAAAATATGATGTCACTATTTCTATGGTGTTCAAGTTGATATATTCAGTGATCACAAAATCCTACAATATGTATTAAATTAGAAAGAGCTTAATCTCAGAGAAAAGGAGATGGATAAAATTGCTCAAGGATTATGACATGAGAATTCTTTATCACCTAGGTAAGGCTAATGTGGTTGTTGATGTCTTAAGCAGGTTGTCTATGGGTACTATTCAGACTTCAGAATACATATTGGGAGTCTGTGTGATGGATTTCAAAGGGAATTGGGATAATCATATACCTCTCATTGAGTCCGTTACAACCACAATTAACAGGAGCATCTAAACGGCTCCATATGAGGCTCTTTATGTGAAAAGATGCATATCTCATATTGAATGGTTCGAAGTTGGTGAATCAGGGTTAATAGGACCATATTTAGGTCACCAAAAGTGAAAGTGATACAAGAAAGGTTGAAGACGGCACAAAGTCTCCAAAAGTCCTACACAAATGTTAGGAAAAGACCGTTAGAATTTGAGATGGACGATTTGGTATATAATAAGGTTTCACTTATGAAGGGGGTTATGAGTTTTGGTAAGAAGGGGAAAATTAGTCCCTGGAATATTGGACCTTATAGAATATCAGATAGAGTGGGCAATTTAGCTTATAAATTAGAGCTACCACCAGAATCAGTAGTGATTAATCCGGTATTCCACGTATCCATGTTGAAGAAGTACATGGGTGATCCTTCATTGATCGTACCAACTGAGAATGTTGGGACTAATGATCATTCATTGATTGTACCAACTGAGAATGTTGGGACTAAGGGTAGCTTATCATATGTAATGATTCGGGTTCAAATTTTTGATCATCAAGTTCGCAAGTTGAGGACTAAGGAAGTTGCATCAGTCAAGGTCATTTGGAGAAACCAATTAGTTGAAGAAGCAACTTTGGAAGATCATGAGGATATGAAGAAGATATATCCACATCTCTTTGAATTTGGAGAGAATGCAGATCAAGGTACTAAATTTTCTTCTTAGAACTTTATAATACTATGTGTAAGCATGTTATTACTTGCTTTTGTTGGTTGAGTGCTGAAATAATGTTACCGCCCTTAGATTAGTTAAAGAGTTCTCATTCTAGGACAAATATCCCATGGTGGAGATATTGTAACATCTCGTTGACCGAAAAAGATAAGATTCAACAAAGAAATTAAAGAATAGTTAATTTTGAAAAAAACAGGAAAAATCTGAAAAATTTCCCAAAAATAAAAGTATGTTTTTGGGAAACTTTAAATGGCCATAACATATAGATCAGGCTGAGTTAAAGGTACTTCTTGATATAGTTGGAAAGTCCTTGGATAAATCTTTCCAACGTTGCCGAGTTTACGCGATTTCGATTTTGTATGAGTGAATTATGTCTTTCGGAAGTTGATATATTGTATTAACAATAATCCAATCAAAATTTGGGAAGGGCAAAGTTGTCTTTTCCTTACCGAATTATTTTATTTCATTTTTGGGTACGAAATTAGGGTCTAAACAGATTTTATTCAGTTCTAAGTTATGTACCTATAATTCCTTGTTAATTACAAGAATCTAAAGTACATCTAAACATCATGAAATCATTCATAAATATGAGATCATCATCCTTAAATCCATAAAACAATTCAAGGAAAGTTAAAATCAAAGTCGAAGAAGTTAACATGAGTTAAGAAGCAAGTCAAAGTAAGTTCTCAAAGTTTTGAAGAGTCTTAAAAAACATTCTTACTTTGTTTTAAAGCTCAATCCACAAGTTGATCAAAGAGTAATGAGTTGAGTTTAAATCTCAAAAGTTATAAGGAAACTAAGTATTCCCTAAGAGTTGAGTTTCAAGTAAAGAAAAGAACAAAAAGTGAATCATTTCTAAAAAGTTATAAGGAAACTAAGTAGTATCTAAGAGTTACAAATGTTTTCACATTTTGAGAAAGAAAGTAAGCTAGACTTCCACAGAGCCTTTGGCTAGTTTTGGAAAATGAGAACTTTAATTACCAAGAGAGCTTTTAAAGCCAACTTTGACCAATTGCCTCAAACCAGAGAAGAAGTTGTTTTAAGAACATACGAGCTAAGTATTTTGGGAGTAGTATTAAGCACCGATATGGGGATGTTAGTTCATATCAACTCAAGCCTCCATAAACCATGTATCCAACATGGACAGATAAAGGATCATACTTTATAGATGATTTCTTAGTGTGTTTTAGCATAGACTAGTGAATTCACTTAGTAGTCCAGGTTCTATATCGATGGAAACGTATAGAGCGGTCCTCTTGCAACATGATCTAAGACGTTTTACCATCGCTTAGGCTCATAGTGATGGTTGTCGGTTAGCAGAAACTACATTACTTTCATATATCAATAAAATTGAGTTTATTATTGAATCACCTTTAATGAACTAAGTGTTTTCACTATTTTACAAGCATTGTCTCTCTCTCTCTCTCTCTATACATATATATATACATATATATATATATATATATATATATATATGTATGTATATATATTATTGAATGTGTATTTACTGCTTTTATTGAGTTGTGACTTCTTGAGTTAAGCTGAGCCAAGGTAAGTTCATTCTTAATCCTTTCAAGCTTAGTAGTTGTTGTTTAGAATTCCAAATCGCATACTCGTACATTCAATATACTGATATTAGTTTGTATGCATCATCTTATGATGCAGATGCAGGTTACCAGGATTAGCATCCAGCGCCTTGTTGATCCAGCATGAGCATTCAGAGTCAGTGGTGAGCCTTTTCGCATTTCGAAGGACTCTTTTATTACTTTCCGGATTTCCTTTATAGAATGTGGTGGGGTTTGTCCAAATATTCATCTTAGTATTAGTATAGTCCTCATAGACAAATAGATAGCCAGACAGTTAGTTTTGGGTCTCTCTTTATTTACAGATATAGATATTGTTTTTAGACTTATGTGTCATTTTGGTTATGAATGATTTAAATTATGTCTTCCGCTGAGTTAAGTAAGTCAGGTCAAAGGTTCGTTCAAGGACAGCAATGGTCGTTGGGTGCCGACCACGTCTAGAGTGTAGGCTCATGTCGTGACAAGAACATTGCATATTAATGTATATCTTAAGTTAAAATAATAATTATAATATTATCAAAATTAATTTCCTCAAGTACTCGAGGTTATGGAATATACAATATTGGGATAAAATGATTTACTTCATCAAAATAGTGTTGACTCATATTCCTCTAAACTTTGAACTCACTCAACATCAATTAATCACACGAAATTTATTAAAAATCATGAATAGTAATTGTTAAAGATTAAAAAAGGGATAATGCACAAGTACCTCCCAACCTATGTCCGAAAAAATCCAGAGACACACTTATACTATACTTATGTTTTATTAGCCCCCTGAACTTATTTTATAAATAAATTTTTATCCCTTTTCCTCTTACGTGACACTATCTTGTGGGTCCACCGTGGGTTGACATTATTTTTCAAACAAGTGCACGTAGTCCTAAAATAGGTAGAAAATTATTTATAAAATAAGTGCAGGGAGGTAATAGAACCTTAGTAGAGTATAATTGTGTGTCTCACATTTCAGGCATAGATTAAGGAAGTATTTATGCATTTCCCCCCCAAAAAATTGTTGTTGAAAAATAAGAGGAAACTTTTCTATTTATAGTTAGCAAAGGGTAGTATGAACATGTGTTTTTTGTGTCTTATCTGAAAAGTCGTGACCTTTTCTAGAAGTCAAAACCCTTTGGAAAAGTCAAAACTTATTAAAAGGTTAGAACTCTTTGGAAAATCACAATTCTTTGGAAAAGTCACAACTCATCGAAATATCACAACACTTAGAGAAAAGTCACAACTTATCGAAAAAGTCACAACTCATCAGAAAAGTCAAAATCCTAAGTTAAGAATATTATAGTAATTTAATATTCAAGTTAGGAGTTCATTAATTTAATGAAGTGTGTATATATATATATATATATATATATATATTTATATATATATATATATACACTAGGTAATTTATACGCGCTTTACGCGGTAACAAATAATAATTGCATTAATTTGCAAATAATTTGGTACTAGTATCCATACTAATACAATAATGGAAAAAAGGTTCTTATAAATATTTATAATATCCCAACATGAATTTTATAATTTTTCATTGTCACATAACTCAAGAACCTCTAATGAATAAATTATTCACGAAATGATAAATCGTTGATTCTTCATCAACATTAAAACAAAAAGAAAAAGAAAATAAGAATATATATGCAAGGAATTTGATAATAAAAAGAAATATTTAAGTTGAATATATTATATAATTGTGATATATGTCTTAGGAAATAATTCAAAATTTATTAACGTATTCACAAAAGAAATTGCGCCTTAGCATGAAAGCAATTATAACTATTGAACTTGCATAATAGATTTCTTCAAATTGCTAAATGAGAAATTTATATCTATGTAAAAATAGATAATATGTAAGATTATATATAGTACTTTTAAGTTATAGAATTTAATATAGTATATCAAAACATGAATTCGTGGAACTGAATACAATATTTATTTTCTACACTATGAATATACTACTACATGTGTAAATGTTCAATATAAGCAGAGACAATAAATTTGCAGAAACATAAGTGATAGACTTTAAAACATATACTCAAAAACAACAATTAATATCATAATCGTAAATTAATGAGCGTAAAAAAATATACCAGGAAATGTATAAATAGAATGAATAGAAAGGAAAAAATGATTCCACTAAATGCACAATGTCCTCTTAAGAAAACTATTCCCATCGAATACCAGAGGTTTAAAGAATTACATCCTCTGAGGAAGGAACAATTTTATTCATCAACTTATTGATATAAAAACAGTAGTGTTAGTAAGTCACTCAATAGGAGAAAAGTAAAAGAATATTTAATTTTACAATAGTAGAAAAAGAAGATCGGAATTTTTGTTCTTTTAAAATGAGGAAAATCCTCTATTTATAGACAACAAAAGTTAGTGTGAAAAAATGTTTATTGTGCCTTATTATAAAGGTTACAACTATTTGAAATAGTAGCAACCCTTCAGACAGTTCACAACCTTTCATAAAAGTCACAATTTTTCATGAAGTCGCAACTCTTCATTAAGTTGCAACTTTTCATAAAATTCACTACTTTTGATAAAAGTCTTGCTTCATTTAAGTCACAAATATTGAAAAGAGTCGCAACTCTTCATTAATGTTGCAACTTTTCATAAAAGTCATATCTTTCAATGAAAGAGGAAGATTAGTTTTAGAAATAAATAATTTTAAAGGAAATTCTTGTGGTGACGCCATGTAAGCGGGACTAGGATTCTCTTATGTGTATATGTATGTATGTATGTGTGTGTGTGTATATATATATATATATATATATATATATATATATATATATGTATATATATATATATCAACTTCATTAATTCACATGTATGTTCTCTTACAACTCCTTTTTAATTATGTCTTGATTAATTTATCTTGGTTTATTAAACTTTTTTTGTTATGCTGGTGTGACAACTCTAATCACGTACAAAACTATCAAGAATGTGTCATTCGTTATGAAGTAGATGTTTGATATTGAAAATAATTTATTTTATGTTAGTTTATTTGGTAGTCATTTGAATTTTTGTAAAAGGTATATTTCATGATCAACCACCTAGTTTATATTCAATTACATGCTCTTGATAATCTTGTATGTGATAAGCCCTAAAAATCAGCGAAATAAACAAATTTAATGATCAAGATAAATTTATTGTGGCCATAATTTATTTTTTTATAAAATAAAGGTGTGAGGGAACATACATATGAATTAATAAAGTCTTTTTAGTTGTTTAGGTTCAGTTAAATTAAAGAGAAAGAATATATATGAAATGATCGACCACAAAATATACATCACCTTCAAAGTTGATCTTTAGTCTCCAAATGGCCAAATGAAAATTTATTTTAACAAATTAGTTTCTTGAGGTATACATGCATAGAATTTCACTAATAATATATATAAAGGGAACATATAAAATGAGAAAGAAAAAGATAGGCATCATACCTAAATTTATTAATAAATATTATTCAAATTGATAGAGATTTTTTTCCAAATAAGATGCTTGAAGCGATATCTATTGAATATATTTTATTAAGGATGAACAAAGTCACCCAAACTCATTTAGACATCATAATTATGAATTAAATAAATGAATGTTTGAGGCTTCAATACTCTAACATAAATAAAGGAGTGTTCAAAATGGATGTTTTGCAGTGCTCTAAAGTGAAAATATAAGAAATATATGTTAACAATGAGATTCGAATCTTGATATAACAACACTAAAAAAGTCTTAAGTACACATCCAGGAGCCATTTGGCCAACTACATCATTTTGGTCATTGGGTGCTCTATGTTAATTTTATACAAATACCTATCAGTTTCTACATAGATATATATATTACGTAACAAAGTTAATGAATGCTCGAGCACCCGGCGGACCGCCTCTGTGTTTAAAATAGGTTTCAACTTGCTAACATGACAAATGTAACAAGAAGAGTAATAACCTCTTATATATCATTAAATGACTAAACTAAATCTTGATAATTTACTCAAAATATTGTCCCTTCCTTTCATCAATAGTGTTGTACTTAAGTTTTGGATTTGATCGTCAAACAATGTATTAACTATAAATATCACACAATTATTAGCTACTTCAGTTTATCTCCATTAGACAATAATAATCAATGTGTTTTTTTTATTCGGTGCCCGTTTGTTTTTTCTAATTATTTGTTTTTTCTAATTACTTTTGAGTGTAGTTTAGTTATCCCAAGTCCTAAAATATTTTTTTATTCTATCCTTGTCCCATATTCAGATATTGTGTTGCTATGTCTCTACTGATGATATTGATTATACCTCGTTCTACTAGTAATAATTCACTGTGCATTAGGCTATGAAAGAAAAATAATGAAGTTTCAATGAGAATTTATGGTCATGGATGACCACATTCATTTTCTAAACAAAAGACAATTATTCTCAACATTCTGCTAACAAAGTTAGACCATCACTATTTATAAAAGAGAATTTTTTCCTTGTAATGATGAATATGAAGATTACAGCGCAATAAATTGGGTAAATTAATAGCCTAGATATTACATTATTAGAAATCATAAAAGATAAAAATAATGTGAGAAATAATGAAGTTTCAGTGAGGTATGACCATGACTTGCCACGTTTAGTCACTAAACAAAAGACAATTACTCCCACTGTTCTACTAACGTTTTCCTAGGAAGAAAGGGAAATAGAGGATTATAGGATTGCAGACAATTAAATGATAAATAATATTAAAATGCCTAAATGTACTAAAAATTTTACGAATATTTTTTTTTTTTAAAAAGAGGTTGATGCAAATCACATACCAAACACTTGTTCACATCATCAGCTGAATATTAATTCAACTATGTGACCTTTTTTTTCAAAACATAAAATCTTGAGATAAAAAAGCCAGATGACAAGGGTTAGGAGATTAATTAAAGTCTCTGATCTACAATGACAATAACTTATGAAATCTTACCAGAACCAAATAAAAAAAAGAAATTTAATAGACCGAAAAATCATATATAAATTCGACCACCTTCTATTATGAGTCATTCATTATTTTCAAATTATTCTTATTTTTTCTTTTACCATTCTTCTTTGTTTCCATTTGCAATAATTATCTTGAACGTTCGTGAATTCTCAAGCCTTTTTTCTCACTCTCGTACTCCTCCTCACCGATGACTCACCTTCTTGAGCTCTGCTATGTGCATTATATGCCCTTTTTCTCCAATTTTTGTCTGGTCAATATTGGATTGCCTGCTCCATCTAATGCACACACAATGTTGCGATAACATTAGGGCTTCTTACCCATTTCTCTCACAATAGACTCTGAGTTTAAGCGCGATAGAATTTTGAAGATTTTCTAGGCAATAAACAATGATGTTGTTGAAATCATAAAGAGATCTTTAAAGTTAGAAAAAACATCTTGTGCTCACTTGTTTTGAATAATCTGTAAATCAATATGTTGCTTAATTATCTAGTATAATACAAATCTTTCTAAATATAAATATTAACGTTAATAACGAATATATAATCCATGTTTTATGGTCCTTACACTGTAAATTTGACCTCACAATGAGTTTAAAAAGAAAAAAATAACTTTTGGTATTAAACATGTCATATACTCCCTTCTTTCCAATTTTATGTAACACCATTTTATTATCAATTTGTCAAAGATATATGACATACGTCTATATTCTAAAATAATCAATCTATAAAAAAATTATTTTACTATTAGTGAGAAGTTCTATAGTCACACAAATTTTACAACTTATTTAAGACACCAAGTTTTAGAACTTCTGTTTCATGTTGAATCAACGTAAGCATGTCTTTAAAGATAAAAATATATGAAGTTCCAAGTCCATCATGTTTCAATTATGAAAATATTATTTTTTTTATAATAGATCAAAGAGGAAAGACTGTCACATGAAATAGAATAAATAAAGTCTTATTTTTAATTGTGAACGTTTTAGTTTATAATTAATATACAAATATAAGTATAAAAACTATAACATGTATATTAGCAATGTATTTACCTGTCTTGGGAAGTCGAGATTCTAAAAGACAACAATGCTTGTGAGATCTCATCACATCACTCTTTTCTTCATATATATTAATTCTTTCTTCAACTTATTGTTTGAAAAATTTGGAAACTTTATCCTACGTAAACATAGCATAAATAAAGATATAAATAATCATATTACCTTTTTGTTGTCAACTTATAATTAAAAAATGCAGATATATAATTTCACCCTCATATTGCTACTAGTGAAAATTATAAACACTCCATAGAAATGAGAATAAAATATGCATTTGAAGAGAAATTAAAAATATCCTTACAGACTCATTGAAAAATAATGACTGTTAGAATTGCTAGTTGTAGAATCTTAGTAGCTATGTTGATTGACTAGCTGAACTTTCAATTTATTGGTAAGGGTTCGACTCCTACATTGTAATACCCTCCTCCATTCTCTCTTTCTCTAACCCTAAATTTAATTTAATTTTACTTTTTAAAATAAAGAAGAATTTCTAGTTTGGCAAGACACCAACAATAATATGAAGTCTTTTCTCTTGGAAGACTTAAGAAATTTGACTTGTCAAAAATTATTTTTTCCTTTTTAAATTTATTTTAGTGTACCAACAAAACAGGTATACAACATATATTTGACTATGAAAGTAGACAAAACTAACGGAGATTATTTGGAGAAAATTATCAAATCTAACAATCTATTAGTGATTTTATAAGAAAAAACATGAATTAGCTAGAAAATTCGTTATTATATAGCTAATAATATTGTTTGAAAATTTTCCCTAAATATTTTAATAATGGATTTTGATGTTTAGTGATAGTGTTTTTTTATATAATGATAAAATGGAATCAAGAACAATTTATTTGAAAATAAAACAAAATTTAGTGCAGATTGTACCAATTTGTGATATAAAATATATTTTTGAATATATTATATTCTCATACATATTTTTGATTATGTAAAAAATATCATAAATGTGGATGAAGCAACACATTAGTGAAAACTCATAATTCTTCAAATATCATAAGTATAAAATAATTAAAAAGAAATAAAGAGATATTTATGAAAAAGATGGAGTATCCCTCAGTGTGTTCAATGATCTCTATAAGTATTTGCAAGTTTATATGTCATCCATTTTATGAATGCACTCTCATCATCTTCTTCATCAGTAAAATTTGTTTGATATAGACACTTAAATGGCCCTTTTAAATTTTCATACTTAAACACAACATTTTACATACAAAATTTGAGAATACACGACGTCAATTGGAAATGAAAATTCGAATATTTTACAACCATCATTTACCAATTTTCTAATCCATGACATTGTGATGGACATGCCAACACCATATCTTCTTCAACTTTCTCCATTTTTAAAGAAAAGTTTTTAATGTTATTTTATAGTAACTAAATCACTTAATGAATTGTGATCTAATTTTTTTCTTCTTAAAACAGACATACCTTGCATTAATGAGTAGTTGTTAGATTCGTAAAAAATATATTTTAATCAAATATGAATTGAATGAATCAACACCACCTAATGCGAATGTGGTAAAAAAATGTTTTTTCGTTCTTTGCATTTTCTCATAAAAGTCATGGTATATAAATTGTATTCACTTTTTTAAAATAACATTTTTTGTTACAATATTAGTGTCTTGTTATGAAATTGTTCATTTTTTCAAGTTTAATTTGAAAGTTTTACTCACACTTTTAAAGAAATAACTTTCCAAATTTTATTTTATAAAAAGTGAAATGAAGCAACAACATTACATAACATTATTAATATCGGCCTCCCGCTTTAAGTATGGAGAAATCTCTATTTATTTTTCCTAAAACACCATACTTATAGTAGGACTAGAAACCACCATATAATAACAAGAATTCAAATATATTGAATGGTCAACTAACCAGAAAACTTTTAATAGCAACCCTGATAAGTCTTGACCCAAGTTGTAGAAACCTTGTCCAAAATGACCTCCCTCAGACACTTGAATAACTACATGAATATGTATACTGAAACAAAGATGAAAAACCCTCCTTAGGTATCCCCTCCAGATGAGGTACCACTAAAATAACAAGAAGTGCAAGTCCTCTTGTCCGCCAAATCCCTATGTTCTTGTGGCGCATAAGCTCAAGATCCATGACCACCTTGGTTTCTCTTTGAAAATAAGCTCCAGACAAGATTATCTGATAAGCTGCTACGCGGATATAATAGGTCCAACTTCTCATGATTTGACAAATTCTTAGTCCCATCTTGTAAAATCACCATAGCATGGTGAGACAAGGCCTGAAATCTTGTCCAGTAATCGATCTGAAATACCATCTTAAGTCAAGTGCTCAAACTTACCCCACTTCTCTTCTTGCAAGTTACTGGGAATGAACCTGTTGGTATAGTATCGACATCAAACGACAACCACTTCCTACATAGGCCACATATGTGAAAAGTAGTGTAATCCCCTATGTCGGACTTCACCAACTCCACATTTTGTAACATCTCCTGACAACTCACAAGAAACTCATAATTTTAAGCTAAACTTCAACAAATCTTGTGTGTGTATCTCAAAACGTTTTGGATATAAATACTACTTAGAAAGTATGAGATGAACCGAAAGACACTTGTTCTATCTTGACTCTAATATGGTTAATTAATTTCGTCAAACGATCTATTTATCTATTGAGTGAAGGATTTGATCAATAAATATTCAATTCCTTCTACAATGTTGAATGGATTTTAACAAATTCTCCAACTCGAATAAAACCAATCAAACCTCAAAATAAATTATAAATTTTAGTTAGGGTTCTAAAAGAAAAATATTGTTGCAACAAATTTTATGTACGGAAAATAAACTCCATCAACAAAATAAATATGAAGAAACAAGAATAATTTATTAATTAACAATTTGAGTACAATTTTGTTCCTTTCTTGATTCTTCAGTAGGATATTTTGCACCAAAAATGGATTTAATTTTATCTCCATGTAAATAGGATTTTGTGGTTTTTCATGATGTATTTTGTTGAAGAGTCCGCCAACATCTTGTCCTCTTTGTAAAAGATTCATGAATTTATGGAATTTTTGGGATCACTCTCTAAGGAATATACTACCCTTCATATAGTTTCAGCTAGGATTAGTCTTCAAGAAGTCTAATTGAAGTTGGACTCATCTAGTAGAGTCCCACATAATTTTGCGTCTACAAATGTCGAGTCTCAGTCTCATGAAGAAACTGATTTCTTTTTTAAATAATCTTTCTGGGCACATAGTTAACTTAACTCTCGTATTGGTTTGGAGGTTTATTGTTTGAGCTGTATTCAACGCTTGCAGGAGAGGTCTTATATTTATAAATGTATCAAGTATTCTTTGTCGAAGCTAGAATCAACAACAATCACACCAACAAAGGACCCAACAACATCTCCATAGTACCTTTGAAAAAGTAGTTTTAGCCTCCCGTCCGAACGTGGATACAAGATCCAAGTTTCCCAACTGATTCAAAATGAAACTTCTAGAGGCATTTCTTTGTTGTCATTAATTCCAAAATCTTACCAGTTGGGATACAAAGCTTTAGTTTGCAATGATTCAAAAGGCATTCTTTTCAAGTTTATTAAGCATGAATGCTTCCCCTATAAGTTCTAAAGATTCTTGACCTCGAAATTCTTATGAATTCTAAGGTATACAGGTATAGCAATGAATTTATTCTGGCGGAGTATGGGGATTCATTGCCATATCTGTATATCTTAGAATTAATAAGATTCATGAGGTTAACAATCTTTCGCCAATAAATATAAACTGTGTTAAAACCTTTAGACTTTAGAGGGGAAGCATTCAAGCCGAATAAATTGTAAAAGAATGCTTTTGAATCATAGTAAACTAAATCTTTGTACCCCAACCGCTAGGATTTTCTAACTAATGACAACAAATAAATGCCTCCAGAATTTTCATTTGGAATCACTTGAGCAGCTTGCAAACTCTTTTCTCAGATATTCTTTTAGTATACAATTGTTTAAGACTTGTGAAAATCATCATGAGGGTCTTCTCAACATTAAGAAAAATAAAATCATTTCCAAAGCTACATTGTTTAAGCTTAGATGTGCTCGTAAAATTATGAGATTTATCCATAATGAACCATTCGATCTTAAAGTGGGGCTCATTCCCAGTGATAATTGTCAAGTTTACATCTTTGGCAAAGAGTACTTGAAGCCTTAAGTAAAAATGTGCAGTAGGGTAAAGTAGGATATTAGAAGCAAGAGAGTAGCTGATATGGTTGAGTGTGATCTTTGTTGATACTAACTTCTATAAAGATACAACATTTCTAAGCATAAGACCTCATCTGGAATAGTCTATCAAGCAATAAAACTCTCTCCAACAAGACAGTTAAGTGAACAATGTGACCCTAAAGAAATTCATGGGACAAGAATTTGACATTTGAAATATCAAAATAATGTGAGACTCTACAAGATGTGTCCAATTTCATTTAAGGTTCTTGGAGACTACTTACCCTAAACTCAAGGTCACACTTATATAAACTGTAATATATTTCCCTCAATAGGCATCTCTGAAATTTCATATGTTCATTAAATATTCATAAAGTGGTTAAGATGTGTGTGCACTCTTCTGGACAACCAAATATTTTAACAAGATTAATAGAATCCTTTCACATAGATCAAATAAATTCTAAGAAGGTCCACATTGGTTGAAGAGATTAATAATCCTTGAATCACGGAGAAATCTTAAGAGAGAGGAATCAAGGGAGAAACATATTTGTACTTCACAATATTAATGAATAAAATCATTCTATTTATTTACTATGTGACTGCAATATATTTTTAATATTTGAGAAAATATATTTCAAATAAACTGGCTCGTCCAGTGCGATTGGGTTTACCATTCATCTCCTCTCTCACAAATCAATTGCAAATATAAAGCCACAAATGACAAAGATTGAAACTCCATTCTGATGTGTACTTCAAGTCTATCTTTGAGTTTATCAAGTTTACACTCTAATAAGCCTATAAGTAGAGGGCATTATAGACACCAAAATTTTGTGGAGCTCTATAAGATGATACATTTCCTCAAGAAAAAGTATGACAATTTTGACAGTCACCATTAGTGGGAACATCCTCTTGAACGAGCTCAACAGGTTTGTAACTTAGGACAAGTATAACTTGGGTTTAAGTATCATTGATGTGTATGTACACAAATCACTCTGGTGTAAACATTTGGATGGGTGAGTTTTCTTTTTTGTCCTATATTTGTACATAGACTATGGTTCACTACGATCAAAGACAAGTGACACTTGGGATTAGGTATATGAACAATAATAACTCATGCACAACCACTACCACAAGCAATGCTAAAACATTTTCTTTTACGTCATATTTTTACATAAGCTATAGGTCGTCCAATCCAAGTGACACTTTGCATTAGGTATATGGACTATAATAAGTCATACACACCCACTGCATTACCCAATGCTAAGTAATTAGGTATAAAATTAAGCAAAATTTAAGTGAATACCAAAACTTGCAATATATTGATCATACTAATATAAAAGGTTTACACTATTAGGAATTATGTGGAAATTATGATAAAGGAAGTTGGAAAAAGAATATTGATAAAATCAATAACTACATGTCAATTCTAAGCTAGTTGGGGTCAATTCTATTGATTTTTTTGGATCAGGGCGAATGGATGTAAGGTGACATGTGTAATTTATACTTCCAATACCCATACTACCTTAATCTAATAATAAAATCATGACTACATAAAAACTTTACAGATGGGAGTTGCAAGAAAACTCAATTGATATCTACCTAGAACAGCAGCGTTAATGGAACATCATAACAAGTTAATTCAATATATTCTTCACTAGTGAAAAATTCTTTTTGCATCAGAAATATATTTTTTTAGCATTCAATCAAAACATTACCTGGTCATCAAGGAAGTAAGTTGAGAATGAAGTATCAAGCACAATTTCCAGCAGTTGCAAAAATCTAAGTGATCTCTTTTATATATGACTTGAAGGATAGAATTACCTAATACAACAATCAAGAAAGCAATATATATGGTTTAGAAATAGATTGAAAGACAGAGAATTCAATCACAATCAAGAAAACAAAATATTATATACTATTGAGAAACAGAAATAAAGACAGAGATTTAGAAGTAAAAAGGATGGTCTAGCAGCTAAAAGAAATTGAACTCATACAAGTGAAGACTTACATAAGCAATCAAGAGGGTTCATTTGGACACAAATGAGGGTTTCTTCAAAATCACAAAGAAGCCTAAACATCAAATGTTTATCCAAAAACCAACTCCTAAAATAAACCGTAGTTTATACTATTTATAATTGTAGATAAACTAACCTAAGCTAGTTACAATAATACCTTTTAG
Organism: Solanum pennellii; assembly: GCF_001406875.1. Taxonomy (NCBI): domain Eukaryota; kingdom Viridiplantae; phylum Streptophyta; class Magnoliopsida; order Solanales; family Solanaceae; genus Solanum; species Solanum pennellii. Next base: position 14,828,941 of record NC_028637.1, on the reverse strand, counting down.
TTAAAACTAAGAAAAGTTTAGCCGATTAATTATTCAAAATTTAGGAACATCCTCCGGAACGAGCTCAACACGCTCTGTACCTTACGACAAACTTAAATTGGGTTTCAATATCATCACAGTCAATGTGCGCAAATCATACTCATTCTAATTACCAAACTTCTAGTATAAAATTTCTCAACATTTTAATAGGTTACCCAAATAATTTAATACACATAAATGATTATGTCCTATATTTTTACATAGACTATGGATCATTGCTCCCCAAGCCAATTTGCATTAGGTATTTGGAAAATAATAATTCATGCACACCAATTGCAACATACAATGCTAATATGTTTTCTTTTATATCATATATATATCTTTACCTAAGCTTTGGATCACTGTGGTCCAAGCTAAGTGACATTTTGAATTGGATATCTGGACAATAATAAATCCTGCACACCACTGCAACACCCAATGAAAAGTACTTCAACGCCAAACTAACAATTTTAAGTGATCAAAGCTAGCACTATATTTATTATACTAGTATAAAAGGTTTACATTATTAGACATTGTGTGAATATTATGAGAAAGGAATTTGTCAAGAAAATATTGACATAAACAACAATTACGTGTCAATTCAAAGCTAGTTGGAATAGATTATGTTTGTTTTTTGGATGAGGCTGTGGAGGAATGGATGTATAGGTGACATGCATACGTGATACTTCCAATACCATACTACCTTGACCTAATAATTGGATTATGAAGACATAAAGATCTTTAGATATTAGAGGTACAACAAAATTCACTTAATACGTACCTAGAGTAGTAGGGTTCATGGAACATAATAAAAAGGCAATACAATGTATTGTTCACTAGAGGAAAATTCTTTTTGAATAAAAAATATAATTATTTTACCATAAAATCAAAACATTACCTGGTCGGAAGTGAGTACAATTTCCAACAGTGGCAAAAAAACATAGTGATTTTTGTTTATGCCTTGAAGGATAGACTTACTTACTATATACCACAATAAGCAAGCAAGATATATGGTTTACAAAAATAAAGGAAGAGGGAAATATATCAATGAATGTAATTCTAGATACAATAAGAATAAAGTGAAATATAATCAAACAAATAAAATATATTATCAAGAAATAGAAAGAAAGACAAAGAGATTTAGAACAAAAAAGGACGATCTAGCAATTAAAACACATTCGATTACTAGAATAAACTCTGGGGGCGAAAAGAAATGGAACCCATACAAGTGAAGACATATCACGAGGATCCAATTTCCAGATATGAGGTTTCTCCAAACTCACAAAGAAGCCTAAACATCAAATGTTTATTCAAAAACCAACCACTAAAATAAACCCTAGTTTCTACAATTTATAATAGTAGATACACTAAGCTAATCTAGTTATAATAATACACTTAATCTACCAAGGAAAGTCTAGTATATTAATTATTTAAAATGTAGTCATCTCTTGCTTAAATTTCTTTTTTAGTATATTATAGACCGTTCATGATTCATTCATTAATCTTCTAAGATTCTAAATTACTTTGAATCGAATTGATGGTCTTAATATCCATGATGACTAATCCTTATCCCGTCATGATATGTATAGGACACCACAACATGAATATAGTGTCACATATTTTAATCAATCACTAAATATATATAAAAAATGTGTAATGACTACATGTGTGATTTGGAATAGAGTAATTAACATCTTCTATGGAAGAAATGGAAGAGTTTCCTTTGATTCTCTTATACCCGATTTTAAACTCGAACGGAAATTTAAAAAATAAAAAGTTAATAATCTTTTCCAAGAAAAAACACTTTCACCTGGAGTAATAACGAAGATTTAGATTAGTGATGAAAAAGAGAAGAGAAAAAAAGATAGGGGTCACATTACCTTGAATGAGTGACACATCTTGTGTGAGAAAAAGAGAGATGAGAACATTATACTAGAGACCTGGTACAACCCACAAGAGAAGGAGTAGAGTAACATTCAGTGGTGAGTTGGGAGGCAACACAGTGAGAAGAAATCAAGAGGAAGCTGAAGTTAGCATTTATAGATAGGTTTAATGAAAGTGGGTTTGACCCTAATGATATTAGAAATAGATTGTTTTATTTTGGGTTGGGCCAAAATTTTATTTTCATTTTAGGCTAATTAATAAAATGGACTATACGACCAAAAAGTTTATTTTAAGAAAAAGGTTAGTGTAGCAAGTATCAAAATATGGTAAAGGAATGTTAATCATGTAATGTTTTCAAAACAATTAAAATATGGAGTTGTCAAGATTTTCATGAGTTCCTCATATTGTAAATACCTTCATCCCCCTTTCACAACTACTTACATTCAGCTTGTATAGTCAATAAAATTTCTATCTATTGTTGATAATGATAGCATAGGAGATGTATTAATCACCAAAGATGAAGTAATCCTAAAGAGTTTTCTTGCTCCTCCAAAAATTTGAGAACAATACAAATCGAATTTTTTGATTCTCTCAATGAATTTTCATGCACAGTGACGACCAAAGATGATTTACTATATAGATATCAAAATCTTATAAGAATTGATTTCCCCATAACCATTAAACTTTTATATTAGAGGAACCTGGTAAACATTGAAATCCATCTAATGTTCAAGTACTTATGTCATAGACTTAGAGGTAGAAATCCCTTCCTTTGGTTTGAAACGCCTTGCATGAAGAACGCGTGAACAAGTAAAATTACATGAAAAATATAGATCGATGTCAGGTGTCCTACTTATCAATTATACCATCGACTTTTTTTTTGTAGCTACGAAAATAAATACGCGCATCAAATTAGGAGGGCATAATATTATCATCTCGAGAAAAATGGTCCACATTCTCTTTCATCATTAGCGTAAGGGAATATAGAGAATTCTTACCTTACCTACACTTCCAACTTCAATATTTACGTATCTTACTTTTTATAGGAAATCTATTTAAGTAAAAAAAGTATAGCAAGTGAAGTGGAGTGAGTCTTTAATGGAGATGAAGTAAATTTCGAATTTTTGACCTTTGTTATGTGCATTATGCCCCTTTTCCCCAATTTTAGTCTGGACATCTGTTGCATCTAATTCACACACAGTTTTGCGATAAATTAGGAACTCTTACTCATTTCTCTCACAATAATGACTCTAAGTTCAAGCGCAATAGAATTTTGAAGAGTTTCATTCGGGTAATAAATAATGAATTTTTTGAAAATCAATAAGAGATCATTAAAGAAATTGACAATTTTCAAGTTCGAAAAAAATGTTAGGGTTTTGTCGTAATTTTCTTTCCTTATTTGGAGTTTATTTTTTTCCCCTTACATAAAAGTCAAAATATCACAAAAAATGCTTAATTTTTTAAAAAGAAAATTTAATTTCTTCCATATTTGGTTTATTTTTTTCTTCGAGGAAAAGTTTGGAGAGCTATAAATTGAAGATCCCTTTCTTATAGCATAACACAATAGGATCCACGATGTAATCGTTTGGAGGGTCTTGTTTATGGGGAGATTTTACTCTCTATAATTAACATCTTTTTATTAGGGGAAAATGCATAAGTACCCCCTCAACCTATTCTTGAAATCTTAAGACACACTTATACTATACTAAGGTCCTATTACCCCCCTAAACTTATTTTATAAATAATTTTCTCCTCCTTTTCATCCTACGTGGCACTAGTTTGAAAAAAAATGTCAGCACATGATGGGCCCACTAGATAGTGCCACATAAGACAAAAAGAGGTAGAAAATTATTTATAAAATAAGCTCAAGAGGGTAATAGAACCTTAATATAGTATAAGTGTGTCTCTAGATCACCATTGATAAATGTGGTTTTCACATCCATTTATTGCAATTCTAGGTCAAAGTGTGCTACTAATGCCAATATTATGCGCAAGGCAATCTTTTTAGACAAAGGAGAAAATGTCTCTGTGCAATCAATTCCTTCCTTTTGTGTGAATCCTTTAGTAACGAATCTTGGTTTATATCTTTCTATGTTTCTTGATGAGTCCTCTTTAGTCTTGAAAACTGATTTACATCCAATGGTTTTAACACCACTAGGCAAATCGACAAGATCCCAAACCTCATTAGTTTTCGTAGAATTCATATCTTCTTTCATGTCATGTACCACAATTCAGACTCTTTAGAATTCATGACTTGTGAAAAAGATTGAGGATCATTTTCAACTCCAATGTCATATTCTTGCAAATACACAACAAAATCACTAGGAATTGTTGATTTTCTTTCTCTAGTAGATCTTCTCAATGTTGCACCAACATTTTCCGGTGGAATATTTTGTTCAACTGGTTGTTCAATAATTTCAGGAATTACTTGAACAACTTGATCTATATCCATGTTTTTAGCAGCTTGTGGAATCATTGATTGGTTGCTCAACACCCAATAAAAGTTGAGGGGTATTATGTACAACAATCAATTTTTGACATGAAGTGGAAGGTTGATCTCTTATAGAAATTGTATTCTGAAATTGATCACTCCCAATAATTAAGTCATTTTCAAGAAATTTTGAATTTCTTGATTCCACAATCCTAGTACTGTTAGATGGACAGTAGAATCTGTATCCTTTAGACCTTTCGGCATATCAAATGAAATATCCACTAATGGTCCTAGGATTTCTATCCAGTTTCTTTTCTTGTAGGTTGCAAATTCTAACTTCAGGCGGGCATCCTCATACAGGTAAATGTGTCAGACTAGGTTTCCAACCTTTGAATATCTCAAAAGGCGTCTTTGGAACAGCCTTGGTTGGAACTCGATTTAATATATACGTTGTTGTCCTAATAAATTTAATCTAAAAGGATTTAGGTAGCTTAGAGCTACTTAACATACTATGCACCATGTCAAATAATGTTCAATTTCTTCTTTCTGCTACACCATAATACTCACCACCTCTATCAGTTCTCACNTATATATATATATATATATATATTTGAGGCAAGTGATATAAAAGTTGAATCTACTTACTTAAAAATTGCATATGAGCTAAATTTTTAATTCAATTAATTTCATATTTATGATAAAATTATCAAGTAGTAGCATAATATTATATCTTTATGACAAAACTATTAAACTCTCGTTCTGTCACGACCCAAAACGAGCCGCGAGTGGCACCCACACTTATCCTACTATGTGAGCGAACCAACAATTCTAAACCTCAACCTTTACCAATATTTCAACCATAATGAACAAAATATAATGCGGAAGACTCAAAATCTTATTAATATAACCAATAAATAAGCTTCTAAAGTTTATCAACTATTATCCCCAAAATCTGGAAGTCATCACACCAAGAACAACTATCCTCAAATTTCTAAATCTAAGAGTATTTAAGAAGCTAAAATAAGTAAAAGAGATGGTCCATGTCCGAACTTCAAGACATCAAGACGTGAAGGAGAGAATCCAGTCCGAGCTAGGAATAATAGCTCACCCTGAAATCTGATATGCTGGAGACTGGCTAGAGTTGCGGATGAGTCGAAGTCGATGGCACGTTTGCTGCACTCCACAAATAACAAAGAGAAAAATACAAGTAGGGGTCAGTACAAGGAACACGTACTGAGTAGGTATCATCGGCCAACTCAAAATAGAAAACAATATATACTGAATAATAATATAAAATCAACTACAATACTCAACAGGTGACAACAACAAGTACAAGAACCATTGGCAACAACACCAAGCACATCTATGAGGACTCAAGCCTCCACACCATACTCATTTGGGAAATAGGTTCTTTGAATTTGAGTATATTAACATAATTCAAGATTCATTCTCTTCATTATTATCGTGTCGGAACGTGACACTCCGATCCATTATTACTACCGTGTCAGAACGTGACACTCCGATCCATTATTACTACCGTGTCAGAACGTGACACTCCGATCCCCTAATACTACGTATCAGAACGTAACACCCGATCCCCTAATACTACGTGTCGAAACGTGACACTCCGATCCATTATTACTACCGTGTCGGAACGTGACACTCCGATCCCCTAATGCTACGTGTCGGAACGTGACATTCCGATCCATTAACGCTACGTGGAGTAACG
>NC_028637.1:14771970-14822791 GCF_001406875.1 Solanum pennellii | reverse complement strand
AACGTGACACTCCGATCCATTATTACTACCGTGTCGGAACGTGACACTCCGATCCCCTAATACTACATGTCGGAACGTGACACCCGATCCCCTAATACTACGTGTCGGAACGTGACACTCCGATCCCCTAATACTACGTGTCGGAACGTGACACTCCGATCCATTTATCTCATTATTTTAGTTCATCAAGCCTTCTTTAGGTCAAGGCTTCATCTTAATAGAGAGGCTTTAAGGTTTAAGATTCAGCAGTCTCACCATTCTAATCCATCACAATTACATAATCACAACATGCAACCACACAATCAAGCATATAGAAGACTTTACAATACCACCCAATACATATCAATCGTTATTTAGAGTTTATCTATCACATTGAAATAAACCATAACCTACCTCCACCGAAGAATCGTGATCAAGCAAGCTACTTCCCAATGCCTTTGCTTTCCTCTTTGTTTTCTCTCTCTCGCTCGTTCTCCCCTCTTCCTGTTCTTTTTATTTTTCTTCTTCAGACTCTTTTTCTTTTACCCTAATTATCATAAAATCAATTATAAAAGATGATAAAAGTAACCCACTATTTATTTCCTTATTATCTTCTTTAACCCCCAAGTAACTAAATTATTAAACTTACCCCACTAATTTCATGAAGTTTGTCATGACTAGTCCAAAACACCCCTTTAAAACATTTAGCAGAAATCCGACCCAGTCGGGGTTACGCAGCTCGTGACGGCCCGTCGTACCTGCGACGGTCCGTCCTGCAGGTCCGTCACAAAGTTCAAAGAGTCAAATTCAGTAAAGAGGTTTGTGATGGTCCGTCGTATCTACGACGGTCCGTGCTGCAGTTCCGTCGCAAAGTTCAGAGAGTCGATCTCAGTACCCAAATTTCAGAGTTGAAGTGCTTTGGCACGAAGACGCTCGACGGACCGTCGTGCCTATGACGGTTCGTCCTACCTGTCGTCGAGGGTAATGAGGAGAGCAGCAGGAGAATTACACATGTGTGGGACGACGGAGTCCATCACGGTCTGTCGAGACCATGACGGCTCGTCGCGTGATCCATCGACCCAGTCAGTTTTTATCAAAAAATTTCTACTGCTCGAAACGACTAAACAGGTCGTTACAATAGATACCAATTTACCCATCGTTCGTCCTCGAACGATCAAAAGAAGAAAAACAAGGGAGATAAAGAGTACCTGAATCTGTAAAAAGATGTGGGTATCTTTCTTGCATATCAGCCTCCTTCTACCAAGTGGACTCTTCAACTGGCCGATTCTTCCATTGAACCTTTATGGATGCAATCTCCCTTGATCTCAACTTGCGGATTTCTCTATCTAGAATAGCAACAGGCTCCTCCTCATAAGACAAATTCTCATCAAGAAGAACTGAATCCCAACGAAAAATGTAGTTTCCATCCCCATGGTATCTTTTCAGCATAGACACATGAAATACCGGGTGCACTCCTGAGAGTCCTGGAGGTAATGCCAGTTCATAAGCCACCTCCCCCACGCGCTTCAGAACTTCAAATTTACCAATATACCTCAGACTAAGCTTACCTCGCTTACCAAACCGCATCACCCCTTTCATGGGTGAAACCTTCAGCAAGACTTGTTCACCCTCCATAAAATCCAAGTCCCTAACCTTTCGATCTGCATATTCAATCTGCCTGTTCTGAGCTGCTAGAAGCTTCTCCTGAATGAATTTTACTTTATCTAACGATTCCCTCAAGAGATCGGTACCCCATGGTCTTACCTCAAATGCATCAAACCAACCAATGGGAGACCTACATCTCCTCCCATACAGTGCCTCAAATGGGGCCATATCAATACTTGAGTGATAGCTGTTATTGTATGAAAACTCTGCTAAGGGTAAGAAGTTATCCCAATGACCACCAAATTCTATCACACATGCACGAAGCATATCCTCCAAAACCTGAATCGTTCGCTCAGACTGACCATCGGTCTGAGGGTGAAATGCAGTACTAAGATCCAACCTAGTACCTAATTCAGCATGCAATGTTCTCCAAAACTTAGAAGTAAACTGCGTACCTCTATCTGATATGATGGAAAGTGGAACTCCACGCAATCGAACAATTTCTGAGATATAGAGTCTGGCTAACTTCTCTGCATTGTAAGTCACCTTAACCGGAATGAAGTGAGCAGACTTAGTTAATCTGTCAACAATTGCCCAAATAGAATCAAACTTACCCAATGTCTTTGGAAGACCAACCACAAAATCCATTGCAATTCTTTCCCATTTCCATTCAGGAATGGGCATTTTCTGAAGTGTTCCTCCGGGCCTCTGGTGTTCATACTTTACGTGTTGACAATTCGGGCACTGGGCAACAAAATCAACAATGTCACGCTTCATCCTACTCCACCAAAAATGTTGCTTTAGGTCACGATACATCTTGGTTGCACCAGGATGTATAGAATACCTTGAACTATGAGCCTCTGTAAGTATAGTGTGAATCAAATCATCAACACCGGGCACACATACCCTCCCCTTAATTCTCAAAACGCCTTCCTCATCAATTTTTGCCTCTTTAGCCTCTCCTCGTAATACCATCTCCCGAATTCAACTCAGCTTCTCATCAACAAACTGTCTTCCCTTAATCTTGTCAAGAAAAGAAGATCTTGCCTCCACGCAGGCCAAAAATCCTCCTTTCTCTAGTACTTCCAGCCTCATGAGGTCATTAGCCAAAGTCTGAACCTCTCTAGCCAATGGGCGTCTAGAAATCTGTAGGCGGGCTAAACTTCCCATGCTCCCTGTTTTTCTACTTAAAGCATTTGCCACAACATTAGCTTTTCCTGGGTGATACAAGATAGTAATATCATAGTCCTTCTGTAGTTCCATCCACGTCCTCTGTCTCAAATTCAAATCTTTCTGAGTAAAGTTATATTGTAAACTACGATGATTTGTATAGACTTCACACTTAACCCCATATAGATAATGTCTCCATTGCTTTAATGCAAACACTACTGCAGCCAACTCCAAATCATGGGTCGGATAGTTACGTTCATGCACCTTTAGTTGCCTCGAAGCATAAGCAATTAAATTCTTCTCCTGCATTAGCACTGCACCCAAACCAGAATAGGATGCATCACAATAAACAATGAAATTCTTACCTTCCACTGGCAGGGTAAGAATTGGTGCAGTAGTCAACAAGGTCTTGACGTTCTAGAAGCTTTCTTCACAATCGTCCGACAATACAAATGGAACATTCTGCTTAGTCAAATTTGTCAATTGGGAAGCAACAGAAGAAAATCCCTTGACAAATCGACGGTAGTAGCTAGCTAAACCAACAAAGCTCCTTATCTCTGTAACATTAGTAGGTCTTACCCAACTCTTCACTGCTTCGATCATAGAAGGATCCACCATCACTCCATCCTTAGAAACCACGTGCCCCAAGAAGGACACTGAATGTAGCCAAAACTCACACTTGGAGAATTTGGCATAAAGCCTTTTCTCTCTTAACAACTCCATACCATTCTCAAATGCTCCGCATGTTCTTTCCTGCTCTTTGAGTATATCAGTATATCATCAATGAACACAATGACAAAGAGATCCAGATATGGCTTAAAAATACCGTTCATCAGGATCATGAAAGCAGCAGGGGCATTCGTAAGCCCAAAAGACATTACTAAGAATTCATAATGCCCGTACCTGGTTCAAAAAGCAGTCTTTGGCACATCTGCTGCCCATATTTTCAATTGATGATACCCAGATCTCAAATCGATTTTTGAGAAGGTACAAGCACCTTGTAACTGATCGAACAAATCATCAATGCGAGGAAGAGGATACTTGTTCTTAATAGTTACCTTATTCAGTTGCCTGTAGTCTATGCACATCCGAAAACTTCCATCCTTCTTCTTCACAAATAAAACAGGAGCACCCCAATGGGATGCACTTGGCCTAATAAAACCTTTACTTAACAGCTCCTGAAGTTGGGCCTTTAACTCCCTTAACTCAGCTGGAGCCATTCTATAAGGGGGTATGGAAATGGGGCGAGTACCCGGCTCCAGGTCAATACAAAAATCCATATCCCTATCCGGTGGCATGCCAGGAAGGTCTGCAGGAAACACATCCAGAAACTTACGGATTACCGAGACAGACTCAATCGAAGGTACTTGGGAAGTATCATCCCTGAGATGTGCCAAGAAAGCTAAACAACCCTTACTAGCCATTCTCTTAGCACGAAGAAAGGAGATGATATGAACTGGAGTGGAAGTGTAGTTACCCTCCCACACTAGAGGATCTGTCCCAGGCTTGGCCAATGTCACAATTTTAGCATTACAATCTAAGATTGCAAAATTTGGAGAAAGCCAAGTCATACCCAGGATTACATCGAAATCCACCATCTCTAGAATAATCAAATCTACATAAGTATTGCTTCTCACAAAAGTCACAAGACAAGACCTATACACCTTCTANGTTTTGGACAATACTTCCTAATATGTCCAGTCTCCCCACATCCATAACAATTCCTGGAGTCAACATAGGTCTTTGTGAAAGTGACGAAGGCTGGGGATAACCTCTAAACTCAGAAAAAGGTTGACTGGGCTGCAATGGACCCCCAGCTAAAGCGTGCAAGGAAGACTGAAAAGGGCGGTTTGGGTAACCTCCTGAACTCTGCCCTCTGGAGTAAGAACCGCTAAACTCACCTCCCTTACGGAACTTCTTAGATGTCGACGCCATGGTGAAATCGTCTGGCTTCACCCCCTCCACCTCTATCACCAAATCAACCACTTTCTGAAAGGATTTTGCTGCAGCAGCTACCTTTAAGGCTGGGATCTACAAATCTGACCTCAATCCCTTCACAAAATGGCGAATCCGCTCTTGTGGACTGAAGCAAAGCTGGGTGGCATACCTGGATAGTGCACGGAACTTAGCCTCATAAGCAGTAACAGACATCCTTCCTTGCTCTAGGCTAAGGAACTCATCTCTCCTCCTATCCCTCAAAGTCCGGGGTATATACTTCTCCATATATAAGCTAGAGAATGATGCCCAAGTCATAGGTGGTGCCTGTGCTGGTTGACACTCAACATACGACCGCCACCACATTTTGGCATTCCCCTGAAACTGATAGGTCACAAACTCAACACCGAATCGTTCTACTATATCCATCTTATGTAGCAGCTCATGACAATAAACCAGAAAATCATAGGCATCCTCAAATTCAGCACCCTTGAAGACTGGAGGTTTTAACTTCAAGAATTTAGTGAAAAGTTCATGCTGATCACTCGTCATTATAGGCCCTGTAGTCAATCGAGGAAACGTGCCTACTTCCAATGAGGCATCCATGCGGGAAGCCACAGCAGCTGCATGTTGTACTCCCGGAACCTGAGGTGCTGGTGCAGAAAACACTGGAGGTGTATGGCCTTGATCAGATAACCCGCTAAGATAAGTAAGAACCTGGTTAATCATCTCTGGGTAGGTTGGGGTGGTAATTCCTCATCTTGCACTTGCTCATTTTCCCCTTCCTCACCCTCTCTTACTACCTCATCAGTCGGTGGATGAGTCACCGCCCTATTACTAGCTGGACCAGGTGTTTGTCCTCTACCTCTAGAGGACGTCCTCCCGCGACCTCTACCACGGCCTCTTGCCACTGCTCCTCCTCGAGCTACAGCCCCAGTGGCTGGCTCAAACGCACCCTGTCTGGCCGGTGTTGGTGTTGGCACAGTTGTTGCTCTAGTTCTAACCATCTGCGAAATAGAGTGAGGATGTTAGATACCAATTTGTATCACCTAGATACCGATTGGATCCAAGTAATAGCTCGAAAGAAAGAAAGAATGGAATTTTCCTAAAGTCCTATAGCCTCTCAAAGAAAAGTAAGGGCGTCCCCCTACCGTTCCTCAAGACTCTACTAGACTCGTTCTTGTGTGATGAGATCAACGAACCTAATGCTCTGATACCAAGTTTGTCACGACCCAAAACGAGCCGCGAGTTGCACCCACACTTATCCTACTATGTGAGCGAACCAACAATTCTAAACCTCAACCTATAGCAATATTTCAACCATAATGAACAAAATATAATGCGGAAGACTCAAAATCTTATTAATATAACCAATAAATAAGCTTCTAAAGTTTTTCAACTATTATCCCCAAAATCTGGAAGTCATCAGACCAAGAACATCTATCCTCAAATTTCTAAATCTAAGAGTATTTAAGAAGCTAAAATAAGTAAAAGAGATGGTCCATGTCCGAACATCAAGACATCAAGACGTGACGGAGAGAATCCAGTCCGAGCTAGGAATAATAGATCACCCTAAAATGTGATATGCTGGAGACTGGCTAGAGTTGCGGACGAGTCGAAGTCGATGGCACGTTTGCTGCACTCCACAAATAACAAAGAGAAAAATACAAGTAGGGGTCAGTACAAGGAACACGTACTGAGTAGGTATCATCGGCCAACTCAAAATAGAAAGCAATATATACTGAATAATAATATAAAATCAACTACAATACTCAACAGGTGACAACAACAAGTACAAGAACCATTGGCAACAACACCAAGCACACCTATGAGGACTCAAGCCTCCACACCATACTCATTTGGGAAATAGGTTCTTTGAATTTGAGTATATTAACATAATTCAAGATTCATTCTCTGTATTATTATCTTGTCGAAACGTGACACTCCGATCCATTATTACTACCGTGTCGGAACGTGACACTCCGATCCCCTAATACTACGTGTCGGAACGTGACACTCCGATCCATTATTCCTACCGTGTCGGAACGTGACACTCCGATCCATTATTCCTACCGTGTCGGAACGTGACACTCCGATCCATTATTCCTACCGTGTCGGAACGTGACACTCCGATCCATTATTCCTACCGTGTCGGAACGTGACACTCCGATCCATTATTCCTACCGTGTCGGAACGTGACACTCCGATCCATTATTCCTACCGTGTCGGAACGTGACACTCCGATCCATTATTCCTACCGTGTCGGAACGTGACACTCCGATCCATTATTCCTACCGTGTCGGAACGTGACACTCCGATCCATTATTCCTACCGTGTCGGAACGTGACACTCCGATCCATTATTCCTACCGTGTCGGAACGTGACACTCCGATCCATTATTCCTACCGTGTCGGAACGTGACACTCCGATCCATTATTCCTACCGTGTCGGAACGTGACACTCCGATCCATTATTCCTACCGTGTCGGAACGTGACACTCCGATCCATTATTCCTACCGTGTCGGAACGTGACACTCCGATCCATTATTCCTACCGTGTCGGAACGTGACACTCCGATCCATTATTCCTACCGTGTCGGAACGTGACACTCCGATCCATTATTCCTACCGTGTCGGAACGTGACACTCCGATCCATTATTCCTACCGTGTCGGAACGTGACACTCCGATCCATTATTCCTACCGTGTCGGAACGTGACACTCCGATCCATTATTCCTACCGTGTCGGAACGTGACACTCCGATCCATTATTCCTACCGTGTCGGAACGTGACACTCCGATCCATTATTCCTACCGTGTCGGAACGTGACACTCCGATCCATTATTCCTACCGTGTCGGAACGTGACACTCCGATCCATTATTCCTACCGTGTCGGAACGTGACACTCCGATCCATTATTCCTACCGTGTCGGAACGTGACACTCCGATCCATTATTCCTACCGTGTCGGAACGTGACACTCCGATCCATTATTCCTACCGTGTCGGAACGTGACACTCCGATCCATTATTCCTACCGTGTCGGAACGTGACACTCCGATCCATTATTCCTACCGTGTCGGAACGTGACACTCCGATCCATTATTCCTACCGTGTCGGAACGTGACACTCCGATCCATTATTCCTACCGTGTCGGAACGTGACACTCCGATCCATTATTCCTACCGTGTCGGAACGTGACACTCCGATCCATTATTCCTACCGTGTCGGAACGTGACACTCCGATCCATTATTCCTACCGTGTCGGAACGTGACACTCCGATCCATTATTCCTACCGTGTCGGAACGTGACACTCCGATCCATTATTCCTACCGTGTCGGAACGTGACACTCCGATCCATTATTCCTACCGTGTCGGAACGTGACACTCCGATCCATTATTCCTACCGTGTCGGAACGTGACACTCCGATCCATTATTCCTACCGTGTCGGAACGTGACACTCCGATCCATTATTCCTACCGTGTCGGAACGTGACACTCCGATCCATTATTCCTACCGTGTCGGAACGTGACACTCCGATCCATTATTCCTACCGTGTCGGAACGTGACACTCCGATCCATTATTCCTACCGTGTCGGAACGTGACACTCCGATCCATTATTCCTACCGTGTCGGAACGTGACACTCCGATCCATTATTCCTACCGTGTCGGAACGTGACACTCCGATCCATTATTCCTACCGTGTCGGAACGTGACACTCCGATCCATTATTCCTACCGTGTCGGAACGTGACACTCCGATCCATTATTCCTACCGTGTCGGAACGTGACACTCCGATCCATTATTCCTACCGTGTCGGAACGTGACACTCCGATCCATTATTCCTACCGTGTCGGAACGTGACACTCCGATCCATTATTCCTACCGTGTCGGAACGTGACACTCCGATCCATTATTCCTACCGTGTCGGAACGTGACACTCCGATCCATTATTCCTACCGTGTCGGAACGTGACACTCCGATCCATTATTCCTACCGTGTCGGAACGTGACACTCCGATCCATTATTCCTACCGTGTCGGAACGTGACACTCCGATCCATTATTCCTACCGTGTCGGAACGTGACACTCCGATCCATTATTACTACCATGTCGGAACGTGACCCTCCGATCCCCTAATACTACGTGTCGGAACGTGACACCCGATCCCCTAATACTACGTGTCGGAACGTGACGCTCCAATCCCCTAATACTACGTGTCGGAACGTGACACTCCGATCGATTTATCTAATTATTTTAGTTCATCAAGCCTTCTTTAGGTCAAGGCGTCATCTTAATAGAGACGCTTTAAGGTTTAAGATTCAGTAGTCTCACCATTCTAATCCATCACAATTACATAATCACAACATGCAACCACACAATCAAGCATATAGAAGACTTTACAATACCACCCAATACATATCAATCGCTATTTAGAGTTTATCTATCACATAGAAAAAAACCATAACCTACCTCCACCGAAGAATCGTGATAAAGCAAGCTACTTCCCAATGCCTTTGCTTTCCTCTTCGTTCTCTCTCTCTCGCTCGTTCTCCCCTCTTCCTGTTCTTTTTATTTTTCTTCTTCAGACCCTTTTTCTTTTACCTTAATTATCATAAAATCAATTATAAAAGATGATAAAAGTAACCCACTATTTATTTCCTTATTATCTTCTTTAACCCCCAAGTAACTAAATTATTAAACTTACCCCACTAATTTCATGAAGTTTGTCATGAATAGTCCAAAACACCCCTTTAAAACTTTTAGCAGAAATCCGACTCAGTCGGGGTTACGCAGCTCGTGACGGCCCGTCGTACCTGCGACGGTCCGTCCTGCAGGTCCGTCACAAAGTTCAAAGAGTCAAATTCAGTAAAGAGGTTTGTGACGGTCCGTCGTATCGACGACGGTCCGTGCTGCAGTTCCATCGCAAAGTTCAGAGAGTCGATCTCAGTACCCAGATTTCAGAGTTGAAGTGTTTTGGCACGAAGACGCTCGACGGACCGTCGTGCCTATGACGGTTCATCCTACCTGTCGTCGAGGGTAATGAGGAGAGCTGCAGGAGAATTACAAAAGTGTGGGACGACGGAGTCCATGACGGTCCGTCGAGACCATGACGGTCCGTCGCGTGATCCGTCAACCCAGTCAGTTTTTATCAAAAAAATTCTACTGCTCGAAACGACTAAACAGGTCGTTACACATTCATAATGCTTGTGGGTAATTCTGAAAAGTATTTAATATTTCATCTTAATTAATTATGCAACTTAATAATAAAGAGTTTAATTTATCATATCATGCATAATTAATTACAATTCTAATGTCTAAAAATTTCTTTATGTAATCCTTAAATTCTAAAATTTTATTCAATTAAAGATGCCATGACTAAACTTTAATCAAATAAATTCTAGATCACTTAGACATTGGTTTGTTTAAGTGATCTATCATATAATATATAATATCATTTCATTAAGATTGTTGTGGCTAAATTCCAATCATATAAAATTATATGAATCACTAAATATAACTCAAAATGATATACAAGATTTATTGTTGAACATTATGCAAAAAAACAACATTTTCTTTGCTTTTTATTATTAAAAAATGTTTTCAGAAATTTCACAACAAGACTTGAATTTTTAAGAACCATTTTAAGAGATTTTAGAGATTTCCGACAATTAACAAAGCACACTAAATTCAACGGATCTGATGTCAATTGTTAGACATTATAGAGCAATGATGCAACGAAATATAGAGTGATCGATATACCTCCAGCCATTGTTAGCGATATAGTCGCAGTCATCAATTCTTTATTTCCTCAAAAAATCTTCTAAGCACTTAAAAAATCACTCTCAGATGGTATGGAGTTTTTTTAAAAGTAATGTTCTTAGGGACTGTTGAACCAAATGACAAATTTATAACTGTGCTTCCATCAAGAACAGTTGAGAGGTTATGGGAAGTTACCAACAACTAGAGTATTAGGATAGTGGATTCATGTAGTGGGATAATGGGTAGTTAACCATTATCCCATTAGTGGGATAAAAGGGTAATCAACCACTTTCCCATTAGTTGGATAATGGATAGTTAACTACATTCCCATTAGTGGGATAATGGGTTCATGAAGTGGGATAATGGACCTATCTAATACGGACCATATCAGCATTAACAAAAATGTTGACACGTGCATGGCAAGCAGTTGGAGGCTGCATTGACGGATGGCAGTCGACGGAGCATCGTCTGATCGACGAGCCGTCCTGATGCTCCGTCGTTTTCGACTGAGAGTCCTTCCTGGGGTGGCTGGCTCACACTTCTAAGTTTTGAGGAATACCCCCAATCGACGGGGCATCGATGAAGGCACAATATGCTGATTTCATGGTCGTCGTTTGGACATTGCCAAGGCAACGTTTGGGTCCTCCTACAGGACCCTTTGGCTGATCCTTGGGGAGTCTTTCCGTGACGTTTGAAACCTAAATACGATTATACCCATGTTAAGGTCCTTCCCTATCAATTTGAGTACCAAAAATAACGTATAACATGCAAAGGCACACTAGCACACACTAGTACATCCAAAGACTAACTTTCGAACGTCTTGAATGTTCTTAGACGTGTGACCTAAAAATCAGTTCAAATCACTTATAAACATTCTAAAACACCTTATTAACATTATTATTAACCTTTTTAGGCACATGTGAGGCTCTAGACACCTTAATTCATGTTTAAGGGTCCTTACAATTTTGTTTTTAAAATAAAGAACAATTTCTAGTTTGGAACGATACCAACAATAATTAGATTTAAACAATTTGACTTATCAAAATTTATTTTTTCCTTTTAATAGTTTTTTAGTGTACCAAAAAGATAGATTTACAACATAGATTTGGCAATCTAAGTAGACAAAACTAATGAAGAATTATTTGGAGCCAATTATCAAAGCTAACAATTAATTAGTAATTTTTACAAGAAAAATATGTATTAGCTAGGAATTTCGTCAATAAAATTATGTAGCTAACAAGTAAAAATACCCGCGCTTTGCGTGAGAAATTTAAATTGCAGAACTTGTTAAATAATCCTTAAAATCTATCGGTCACTAAGCATAAAATTCTATATTATCTTACACACAAGAATAAGTAATAAGAAACACTAATAATGTAAAGGAACATAGAAAATATTATCTTTTATCTTTAATAATATATACACACAAATTAATGACTGTAAAAATACATCCAAGATTTGTAACATAAGCAATGATGCTTGTTAGCCACTCAACATGAGCAAGGCACATAAATATTTAATTATGAAGAGGAAGAAGAGGAGATTCAGAATTTTTGTTTTCTAAAATGAGAGAAAAACTCTCTATTTATAGTATGAACAAAGGATGGTGTGAACGAATATTTATTGTGCCTTATCAAAAAATTTACAACTAATTGAAAAGTTGCAATCGTTCGGTAATGTCACAACTTTTCATAAAAGTCGCAACTCTTCATAAAAGTTGCAACTTTTTCTTAAAGTCGCAACTTTTCATTGAAGTCACAACTTTTAAAAAAATTTGCAACTCTTTATATAAGTCACAACTCTTCATTAATGTCGCAACTTTTCGTAAAAGTTACAACTTTTATGAAAGGCGAAGGTTAGTTTTGAAAATAAATAAATTAAAAGAGAATTCTTGTTTGTGGTGGATCCACGTAGGCGTGCCTAATGTTCTCTTTCATATTATTATATGATATGATATTATTGTTTGAATATTTTCCCCAAATATTTTAACCATGGAGTTTTGATGTTTAGTAATATTTTTTTTTTGTAATGATAAAATTGAATACAGAACATTTTATTTGAAATAAAATAAAAATTATTGCAGATTGTTCCAATTTGTGATACTTTATTTGTGCTCCAATACCTAAACTTTAGAAAAGACACTATATCTTTGACTATATCATGTATCTCCTAGATACACCTAAATCTTAGAAAAGATAATATATCATTGAAAATATTTTGTATCTCCTAGATAAGTTTATTTTTGTAAAAATCATCACAAATGTGGATCAAATAAAATATTAGCGAAAACTCATAATACTTTAAACATCATAAGTAAAAAAATAATTAAAAAGAAAAAAAAAAGAGGGATTTATGAAAAAGATGGAGTATCCTTAGTTTGTCTTGCTCTGTCCAAAAATCTTTATGAAAGTCTTTGTAAGTTTATATGTTATCAACTTTATGAATGCACTCTCATAATTTTCTAAATCAGTAAAATTTATATGATATTGATACTTAAAACATCTTTTTGTACTTTCATAGCTAACCTAACATTCTACATATGAAAATTTAAGAAAACATCGACATCAATAGAAAATGGAATTTGAGAATTTGTACGCCATCATTTCCCAATTTTCTAACACTTGACGTTATGCTGAACATGAGAACACCATATCTTCTTCAACTTTATCCCTTTTTAAAGAAAAGTTTTGAGTGTATTTGTTGAGGAACTCAATTACTTGGTGAATTATCATCCATTTTTCATCTTCTTAAAATAGGTATATCTTGTGTTAATGAGTAGTTGTTAGTTTAATAAAAGTCTTATTTTGATCAAATATGGTTTGAATGAATCAAGATCAACTAATGTGAATATGATAAAAAGAAATAAGTGATTTCTTGTTTATTTTTGCATTTTCTCATAAAAGTCATGGTATATAAATCATATTCACTTTCTTAAAAAAACATTTTTAAGATATTAGTGTTTTGTTATGAAATTGTTGCAAGTTGAATTTTTAATTTTAATCACTTTTTAAAAAAGAACTTTCCAAATTTTATTTTATAAAAACCGAAATGAAGAAACAACATTTACAAAACACTATTGATGTCGGCCTCCCACTCAAAGTCTGGAGAAATCTCTATTGATTTTTCCTTATGCACCACACCATAGTAGGAGTAGAAACCACCATATACTAACAACAATATAAACATAAGAATATGAATATAGTGAATGGTCACCATAACCAGAAAACCTCTAATACCAACCCAATTAAGTCTTGATCAATGTTGTAGAAAATGTGTCTAAAATATCCTCCCTAGGATGTTTGAATAATTGTATGAACATGTATACTGAACCGGGGATGAAACCTTCAGATTAGGTACCACTAAAATAACAAGAAGTGCAAGACATCCTGCTCGTCAAATCCATAAATTCCTTGCGGTGCATAAGCTCAAGCTCCATGACCACATAACTTCTCTTTGAAAAAGAATCTCCAGATGAGGTTGTCTGATAAGTCAAACTTCTAATGAATTGAATTTTTCTCAATTTCATCTGGAAAAATCACCAAAGCATGGTGATACAAGGCATGAAATGTTTTCCGAAAATTGATCTAAAATATCATCTCAAGTCAAACACTCAAAATGACTCCACTTCTCTTCTTGCAAGTTATAGGGAATGAACCTTTTGTTCTAGTATCGATATCAGACAACCACCACTTCACGGATTGGCCACACATGTGAAAAGTATTGTAATCCACTATGCCAAATTCCACCAACTCCATATATTGTAACATCTCATGGCAACTTACTCTTTCCTTGTCCACTATGAAACTGAAGTGGATCTATCTCCTAGAACCTCTCAAACCTCTTATGCTCCTCATTATGCATGACAAATATGGGCATAAATCGTACACAAACACCTGACAAAGGCATAGCATCAAGTATAAAAGTTTTTGCGGTTGGATAGCCTGCTGGATCCTAAAAACCTAGGTTGGAAGCTGATAACAAGTTTTCTTCCTTTCCTAGTCTAAAAATAGTCCAAAGTACCTGGTAAACTTCCGGTCTAAGTGATACCCTTAACCAATTCAAATACTTGGACTAGAGTATAACTATTAAAAAATAGATAAGAAAGACCTAAAAATAGGTCGCTAAAAAAAGACTTTATGAGGTCGCTATTCCACTAAATATTTTTTTAGTTATTTTTTTTAAAGAAAGAGACCTTTGGAGCTTGGTTAAATAAAAAAAGAAATCTACCAAATAATAATAGTGACATGAAAAAATTATATAGGGAAACCCATGTGGGTCAATTCGGATCCATGTAAGAGGATATATATAAATATATATATATATATATATATATATATTATTTCAAAAGAACAGACATTTCTTCTTCTTCTTCCTTCTCCAATTGCACTGTTCGTGTGATGAAGGTTTCTCGTACAAAAATTGAGAAATGAATCACTGTAACATGTACGATTTTAGATTCTGGCTTTTTATAGTGTAGTTCATGTTTATTGGTTCTCTTCGTAGGGGAAAAAGTATATAAATATTAAGTATGGGTGATTTATAATTAAAACTTGATGCTTAATTAGTTTTGGGAATTCTTATGAATTGGTCTTGCTAGCGTAATTGGCTTGTTGATCAAATTTCCATTTCTTTTTCCACGATATATATATAACGATCTTTTATAAACTACTGAGTTTATTATCGAGCAATTGCAAGTTTTATTTGAATATTAGGTGAAGGTTGCATGATTGTTTGAGAACTTTTGTATTCGCTTTAGAGCTTGTTCGGTTGACTTTTCATTTTCTACTCTTAAGCCAAAAACTATATAATTTATGCTATTTGGCCTAATTATAGAATTTTAGTTTAAAGCTAAGTGCTTATAAACACTTTTCTAACTTATCCAAACACTCCAAAAGTAATTAAGTTGTTTTAGCTTAAAAACACATCAAAAAGTCAATCCAAATGGGCTCTAGTCTTTTTTCAGGTAAATGTTTCACTTAGCTGCAAGTATAATTTTCCCAAACCATAGACCCTACTGTCTGTCCCTCATCCAATTACTTTCATTATTCATAATCTCCAAGTATCCTAATTCTACCCACAAGGACACAACCACAGACTCAACATACAAGTCACACAAGCTGGAGGATAAAAACTTAAAATGTCCTTATTAGCACATGCAAACGTAAGTCAGCTGAGTGCCTTTCATAATGCTTGCGACGACTACTTTATATATTAATTTTTGCTTGCAGCCATGAAAAGATAACTCTAACTTGAAGAGAATATTCTTTCAATATGCTTCATGATTAAAGTCGAATAAGTTAACAATTTGATTACTAAGATAATGGAATCACCAAGTATTTACAAGTATGTTACATTAGTTTCATAAAGTTGTTAGTTGAGTGAACTTTGAATTTTGAAAGTGACCTATTATTGAGGTTGCTGTTTAGGTCACTTCTTACTGTTTTTTTAGCAGTGATAACTAATGAGCCGTAGCTCCACCAGACTCACAGCTAAAATTTTATCTGATTCGAAAACTATCATTTGATTACTGTTTTCCTTGGATAGGCCTGGTTGTAGGTGAGAAAGTATTTCTCATTGAAAATGCAGAGTTCTGTTGGAATACTCCTTTATAAGATCATCGTGTCAAGTCTTGCTTGTTACTGAGTTATTTTGTTTGTTCTTTCAAAATGAACTGCTTTTCTCTTCAATGGATATACATAATCCTTTCAATTCCTTTTGGCAGGTAACGTGCTATTCTATGTTAGACATCACGTTTACTCTCATAAGTACGTGACACCCGAATGTTATATATGTTTTCCTTTAATGTTACCGTAACATGACACCCAATTCAATAACATCATGTTGGATCGTGGCACTCGTCCAAATAAAACGTTAGTTTATCATTTATTATCACCACATTTCACTTCATTATCAATATTTCATCGAGCCTCCTTTATTCAAGACATCACTTCGATAGAGAAAGTTCATGATTATAAATTTTACGGTCTAAGGATTTCAAACCAATCACAAACAACACATTAATTATCCAAACCAAATAACCAAGTACATGGAGAAATTCACAATATCACTCACTGATTACAAATCATTATTAAAAGTCTATCTATCACATAGAATAAACCCTAACCTACCTCCACCGATGAATCAAAGTCGAGCAAACTAATTTTCCAAAGCTTTTACTTTCCTCAATGCCTCAAAACTTTTCCAATTTATTAAACATGCATAATTCATAAGTAAATGAGTCTGTAGACACATTTACTATATGTATAGCCACAAAACTCACCCATATTTATAGTCACTTTCCTAAAGTTCAAGCATAAGGATAAGTTTCAATTGCTCTAAGTATCATTACTTTACTTATATTAGAATTATATAATGCACATAACATTTAATTACATATATCAATTTTTAAAAACTCAATTTATAATATGATGAAAACACAATAAAATTCAAGATTAAAGTCTCAGTCTTCGAAAACTAGCGAAAACTCTAACCCAAATTTATCCTATACTCTAAGCCAAATTTATCACATTATCAGCCAATAATTGACTAATCATTAATCCATCAACTAATTCACTATCATTCTCGCCTACTTTTATTTCGTATTTCTTTTATGCATTATTTCTTTACTTTAATTATTATACATAACAAATTATAAAAGTGGTAAAAATGGCTCACTACTAATTTTAATATTATTTTGTTTATCCCCCGGCTAAATTAATTGTTAGAATTACCTCATTAGTTATATAACTATAATTACAAATATCCTAAAATACATATTTAGTGTTTATTGGAAGAGCCATATAAAATAAGAAGTTATAGTACTCAAAACGACCTAAGGGGTTGATACATTCGATACCAATCTATCCATCGCTCGTCCTCGAACGATCATAAGAAGGTGATGGTAATAAAGGGTACCTAAATCGACAAAAAGATGTGGATATCATTCTTGCATATTGGCCTCACTCTCCCTAGTGGACTCTTCAATATGTGATTCTTCCACTAAACCTTGATAGATGCAATCTCCTTTGACCTCCACTTTCGGATGTCCGTACCTAGAATTGCTACATGCTCCTCCTCATAAGGCAGATTCTCATTAATAGGAATGAATCCCAATGAATAATGTAGTTTCCATCACCATGCTATTTTTTCACCATAGACACATGAAATATCGGGTGCACTCCTGATAACCCTAGAGCCAAGGCTACTTCATTGGCCACCTCCCCATCACACTTAAGAACTTCATCGCCCAATATATATATTGGACTAAGCTTACCTCTCTTACCAAACTACATCACACCCTTCATGGGTGAAACCTTTAGCAGGAATTGCTCACCCTCCATAATCTCCAAATTCCTACCTACTGATTTGCATGCTCTGAGCTGCTAGAAGCTTCTCCTCAATGAATTTCACTTTCTCTAAAATTCCCTCGAAAGATCAGTACCCCAAGGTGTCACCTAAAATGCATCAAACCAACCAATGAGAGACATACATGTCCTCCCATATAATTAAAGTGTACATACCAATACTTGAGTGATAATTATTGTTGTATAAACAATCTGCCAAGAGTAAGAACTGATCACAATAAACACTAAATCTATCACGTACGCGCGAAACATATCCTATACCACTTGAGGGTGAAATGCAGTACTAAGATCAATCTGGTACCTAATTGAGTCAGCAAGGTTCTCCAAAAGATAGAATTAAATTATGTACCACTATCTGATAAGATGGAGATCGGAACACCATGAAATCGAACTAACTCATAGCTATAGAGTTTGGCTAACTTCACTGGATATAAGTCAGCTTGACTGGAATGAAGTATTAGATTTAGT
This sequence comes from Solanum pennellii, assembly GCF_001406875.1. Taxonomy (NCBI): domain Eukaryota; kingdom Viridiplantae; phylum Streptophyta; class Magnoliopsida; order Solanales; family Solanaceae; genus Solanum; species Solanum pennellii. The sequence goes on along the minus strand of NC_028637.1, from coordinate 14,804,508 downwards.
TAATCCATTAACAAGTACCCAAATAGAATAAAACTTACCAAATGTCTTTGGCAGACCAACCACTAAATACATTGCAATTCTTTCCCACTACTATTTAGGAATGGACATTCTCTAAAGTGTACCTATAGTCGTCCGATGATCGTACTCTACGTGGTGACAAATTAGGCATTCGACAACAAAATCAACAATGTATACTTCATTCTACTCCACCAATAATGTTGTTCCAGATCACGATACATCTTGGTTAGATCAGGATGTATAGAATAACTAGAACTATGAGTCTCGTATGAGTCAAATCATCTACACGAGGCACACATACCCGCTCCTTAAATTTCAAGATGTCTTTCTTATCAATCAGAACCTCCTTATCCTCTCCTTGCAATACCATGTCTCGAATTCAACTTTGCTTCTTATCATCAAACTGCTTTCTTTTAAGCTTGTCAAGAAAATGTCTTGCCTCCACACAAGCCAAGAATCCTCATTTCTCAATTACTTTCTCTCTCATAAAGTTATTAAGCAGAGTTTGAACCTCTCAAGCTTATGGGCATCTAGAAACCTGTAAGTGGGCTAAATTTCCCATGGTCCCTTCTTTTCAACAAAGGGCATCAACCACAATATTAACTTTTCTTTGGTGATACAGAATAGTAATATCACATTTTTTGAGTAACTCCATTCTCCTCCTTTTCCTCAAATTTAATTACTTCTAAGTAAACATGTATTGTAAATTAAGATGATCTGTATACACTTCACACTTGACCCAAGGTAGATAATGCCTCCACTTCTTCAATGCAAATACAACTATAGCTAACTCCGAATCATGGATCAGATAGTTACGCTCGTGCACTTTTAGTTGTCTTGAAGTATAGTCAATTACATTGCTATCCTGCATTAGCAATGCACCTAAACAAAATAAGATGCATCACAATAAACAATGAAGTTCATGCAATCCACATGCAAGGCAAGAATTGGTGCAGTAGTCAACAAGATCTTGAGTTTCGGGAAGCTCTTTTCATACTCATCTTACCATACAAAGGGAACATTCTGTTTGGTCAATTTGGTCAATTGGGAAGCAATGGAAGAAAATCCCTTAACGAACCGACTGTAGTAGCTAGCTAAACTAACAATGTTCCTTAACTCTGAAACATTAGTAGGCCTTACCCTAAATCATCATTACTTCAATTTTAGTGGGATTGACCATTACTGCATCCTTAGAAACCACGTGCACCGAGAAGGACACTGAATCGAGCCAATACTCACACTTGGAGCATTTGGCATAAAGTCTTTTCTCCCATAACAACCCTAATACAATTATCAAATGCTCTTTATGTTCTTTCATGGTCTTTTAGTAGATCAATATATCATCAATAAATACAATAACCAAGAGATCTAGATATGGCTTAAAAATTCAAGTCATCAGGCTCATCAAAGCAGTAGGGGCATTGGTTAGCCTTAAAGACATTACTAAGAACTCATAATGTTCATACCTTGTTTGGAAAACAGTGTTGGCAAAGAAAATTGCATGTGACCTAAATTTTTAATTCAAGTAGATTCATATTTATGATAAAATTATCAAGTAGTAGCATAATATTCTATCATTAAGACAAAACTATTAAACTCTCAATCATAATTCCTGTGGGTAATTCTGAAAAGTATTTAATATTTCATCTTAATTAATTAGGCAACTTAATAATAAAGAGTTTAAGTTATCATATCATGCATAATTAATTACAATTCCAATGTCTAAAAATTTCTCTATGTAATCCTTAACTTCTTAAATTTTATTCAATTAAAGATGTCGTGACTAAACTTTAGTCAAATAAATTCTAGATCACTTAGACATTTGTTTCTTTAAGTGATCCATCATATAATATATAATATCATTTCATTAAGATTGTTGTGGCTCAATTCCAATCAAATAAAATTATATGAATCACTAAATATAACTCAAAATCATATACAAGATTTATTGTTGAACATTATGCAACAAAACAACAATCTCTTTGCTTTTTATTATTAGAAAATGTTTTCAAAAATTTCAAAACAAGACTTGAATTTTGAAGAACCATTTTGAGCGATTTTAGAGAATTCCGACAATTAACAAAGCACAATAAATTTAACGGCTCTGATGTCAAATCTTAGACATTACACAGCAATGATGCAATGAAATATAGAGTGATCGATATACCTCCAGCCATTGTTAGCGATATAGTCGGAGTCATCAATTCTTCATTTCCTCAAAAAATCTTCTAAGCACTTAAAACCTCACTCTTAGATGGTGTGGAGTTTTTTTAGAAGTAATGTTCTTAGGGACCGTTGACCCAAATGACAAATTTATAATTGTGCTTCCATCAAGAACAATTGAGAGGTTATGGGAAGTTACCAACCACTAGAGTATAAGGATACTGGATTCATGTAGTGGGATAATGGGTAGTTAACCATTATCCCATTAGTGGGATAAAAGGGTAATTAACCACTTTCCCATTAGTTGAATAATGGATAGTTAACTACCTTTGGGTAGTTAACTACATTCCCATTAGTGGGATAATGGACCTATCTAATACGGACAATATCAGCATTAACAAAAATGCTGACACGTGCATGGCAAGCAGTTTGAGGCTGCATCGACGGAGGGCAGTCGACGGAGCGTCGTCTGATCGACGAGCCGTCCTGATGCTCCGTCGTTTGCGACTGAGACTCGTTCCTGGGGTGGCTGTCTCACACTTCTAAGTTTTGAGGAATACCCCCAATCGACGGGGCATCGATGAAGGCACAATATGCTGATTTCATGGTCGTCGTTTGGACATTGCCAAGGCAGTGTCAAGGCAACGTTTGGGTCTTCCTACAGGACCCTTTGGGTGATCCTTGGGGAGTCTTTCCCGGATGTTTCAAACCTAAATACGATCATACCCATGTTAAGGTCCTTCCCTATCAATTTGAGAACCACAAATAACGTAAAACATGCAAAGGCACACTAGCACACACTAGTACATCCAAAGACTAACTTTCGAACGTCTTGAACGTTCTTTTTGACGTGTGACCTACAAATCAGTTCAAATCACTTATACACATTCTAAAAAACCTTATTAACATTATTATTAACCTTTTTAGGCACATATGAGGCTCTAGACACCTTAATTCATGTTTAAGGGTCCTTACAATTTTATTTTTAAAATAAAGAACAATTTCTAGTTTGGAAAGATACCAACAATAATAGAATTTAAACAATTTGACTTATCAAAATTTATTTTTTCATTTTAATAGTTTTTTAGTGTACCAAAAAGATAGATTTACAACATAGATTTGGCAATCTAAGTAGATAAAACTAATGAAGAATTATTTGGAGCCAATTATCAAAGCTAACAATCAATTAGTAATTTTTACAAGAAAAATATGTATTAGCTAGGAATTTCGTCATTAAAATAATGTAGCTAACTAGTAAAAATACCCGCGCTTTGCACGAGAAATTTAAATAGCAGAATTTCTAAAATAATCCTTAAAATCTATCGGTCACTAAGCATAAAATTCTATATTATCTTACACACAAGAATATGTAATAAGAAACACTAATAATGTAAAGGAACATAGAAAATATTATCTTTTATCTTTAATAATATATACACACAAATTAATGACTGTAAAAATACATCCAAGATTTGTAACATAAGCAATGATGCTTGTTAGCCACTCAACATGAGCAAGGTACATAAATATTTAATTATGAAGAGGAAGAAGAGGAGATTCAGAATTTTTGTTTTCTAAAATGAGAGAAAAACTCTCTATTTATTGTATGAACAAAGGATGGTGTGAACGAATATTTATTGTTCCTTATCAAAAATTTTATAGCTAATTGAAAAAGTTACAACCCTTCGGTACTGTCACAACTTTTTATAAAAGTCGCAACTCTTGATCAAAAGTCGCAACTTTTTATTGAAGTCCCAACTTTTCAAAAAATTTGCAACTCTTCATTAATGTCGCAACTTTTCATAAAAGTTACAACTTGTATGAAAGGCGAAGGTTAGTTTTGAAAATAAATAAATCAAAAGAGAATTCTTGTTTGTGGTGGCGCCATGTAGGCGTGACTAATGTTCTCTTTTATATAATTATATGATATGATATTATGTTTTGAATATTTTCCCTAAATATTTTAACAATGGAGTTTTGATGTTTAGTGATAATTTTTTTTGTAATGATAACATTGAATAAAGAACATTTTATTTGAAATAAAATAAAAATTATTGCAGATTGTACCAATATGTGATACTTTATTTGTGCTCCAACACCTAAGCTTTAGAAAAGACAATATATCTTTGACTATTTCATGTATCTCCTAGATACATCTAAACCTTAGAAAAGATAATATATCATTGAAAATATTTTGTATCTCCTAGATAATTTTATTTTTGTAAAAATCATCACAAATGTGGATCAGATAAAGTATTAGCGAAAACTCATACTACTCAAAAAAATCATAAGCAAAAAAATAATTAAAAAGAAAAAAAAAGAGGGATTTATGAAAAAGATGGAGTATCCTTAGTTTGTCTTGCTCTGTCAAAAAATCTTTATGAAAGTCTTTGTAAGTTTATATGTTATCAACTTTATGAATGCACTCTCATAATTTTCTTCATCAGTAAAATTTGTATGATATAGATACTTAAAACATATTTTTGAACTTTCATAGCTAACCTAACATTCTACATATGAAAATTTAAGAAAACATCGATGTCAATAGAAAATGGAATTGGAGAATTTGTACGCCATCATTTCCCGATTTTCTAACCCATGACGTCATGTTGAACATGAGAACACCATATCTTCTTCAACTTTATCCCTTTTTTAAAGAGAAGTTTTGAGTGTTTTTGTTGAGGAACTCAATTACTTGGTGAATTATCATCCATTTTTCATCTTCTTAAAATAGGCATATCTTGCGTTAATGAGTAGTTGTTAGTTTAATAAAAGTCTTATTTTGATCAAATATGGTTTGAATGAATCAAGATCAACTAATGTGAATATGATAAAAAGAAATAAGTGATTTCTTGTTTATTTTTGCATTTTATCATAAAAGTCATGATATATAAATCATATTCACTTTCTTAAAAAAAACATTTTTACGATATTAGTGTTTTGTTATGAAATTGTTCCAAGTTAAATTTTGAATTTTACTCACTTTTTAAAAAAGAACTTTCCAAATTTTATTTTCTAAAAACCGAAATGAAGAAACAAAATTTACAAAACACTATTGATGTCGGCCTCCCACTCAAAGTCTGGAGAAATTTCTATTGGTTTTTGTTTATGCACCACACCATAGTAAGAGTAGAAACCACCATATACTAACAACAATATAAACATAAGAATATGAATATAGTGAATGGTCACCATAGCCAGAAAACATCTAATACAAACCCAATTAAGTCTTGATCAAAGTTGTAGCAAAATTTGTCTAAAATATCCTCCCTAAGAAGTTTGAATAGTTGTATGAACATGTATACTGAACCGGGGATGAAACCTTCAAATGAGGTACCACTAAAATAACAAGAAGTGCAAGACCTCTTGCTCGTCAAATCCATAAATTCCTTGTGGTGCATAATCTCAAGCTCCATGACCACATAATTGCTCTTTGAAAAAGAATCTCCAGATGAGGTTGTCTGATAAGTTACTACACAAATATAATAAGTCAAACTTCTAATGAATTGAATTTTTCTCAGTTTCATCTGGCAAAATCACCAAAGCATGGTGATACAAGGCATGAAATGTTTTTCCGAAAATTGATATAAAATATCATCTCAAGTCAAACACTCAAAATGACTCCACTTCTCTTCTTGCAAGTTACAGGGAATGAACCTGCTTGTCTAGTATCGACATCAGACAGCTACCACTTCACGGATTGGCCACACATTAGAAAAGTAGTGTAATCCACTATGCCAAACTCCACCAACTCCATATATTGTAACATCTCATGGCAACTTACTCTTTCCTTGTCCACTATGAAACCGAAGTGGATCTATCTCCTAAAACCTCTCAAACCTCTTATGCTCCTCATTATGCATAAAAAATATGGGCATAAATCATACACCAACACCTGACAAAGGCATAGCATCAAGTATAAAAGTTGTTGCGGTTGGATAGCCTACTGGATCCTAAAAACCTAGGTTTGGATGCTGATCACATGTTTTCTTCCTTTCCTAGTCTAAAAATAGTCCAAAGTACCTGGTAAACTACAAGTCTAAGTGATACACTTAATCAATTCAAATACTTGGACTAGAGTATAACTATTAAAAAATAGATAAGAAAGACCTGAAAGTAGGTCTTTAAAAAAAGACCTTATGAGGTCGCTATTCCACTAAATATATTTTTAGTTATTTTTTTTAAAGAAAGAGACCTTTGGAGCTTGGTTAAATAAAAAAAGAAATCTACCAAATAATAATAGTGACATGAAAAAATTATATTGGGAAACCATGTGGGTCAATTCGGATCCATGTAAGAGGATATACATATATTGTTGAAATGAATCACTGTAACATGTACGATTTTAGATTCTGGCTTTATATAGTGTAGTTCATGTTTATTGGTTCTCATCGTAGGGGAAAAAGTCTATAAATTTTAAGTATGGGTGATTTATAATTAAAACATGATGCTTAATTAGTTTTGGGAATTGTTATGAATTGGTCTTGCCAGCGTAATTGGCTTGTTGATCAAATTTCTATTTCTTTTTCCACGATATAAATGTGACGATCTTTTTTAAACTACTGAGTTTATTATCGAGCAATTGCAAGTTTTATTTGAATATTAGGTGAAGGTTTCATGATTGTTTGAGAACTTTGGTATTCCCTTTAGAGCCTGTTTGGTTGACTTTTCATTTTCTACTCTTAAGCCAAAAACTATATAATTTATGCTATTTGGCCTAATTGTAGCATTTTAGTTTAAAGCTAAGTGCTTATAAACACTTTTCTAACTTATCCAAACACTCCAAAAGTAATTAAGGTGTTTTAGCTTAAAAACACATCAAAAAGTCAATCCAAATGGGCTCTAGTCTTTTTTAAGGTAAATGTTTCACTTAGCTGCAAGGATAATTTTCCCAAACCATAGACCCTACTGTCTGTCCCTCATCCAATTATTTTCATTATTCATAATCTCCAAGTATCCTAATGCTACCCACAAGGCCACAACCACAGACTCAACATACAAGTCACACAAGCTGGAGGATAAAAACTTAAAATGTCCTTTTTAGCACATGCAAACGTAAGTCAGCTGAGTGCCTTTCATAATGCTTGCGACAACTACTTTATATAATAATTTTTGCTTGCAGCCATGAAAAGATAACTCTAACTTGAAGAGAATATTCTTTCAATATGCTTCATGATTAAAGTAGAACAAATTAACAATTTCATTACTAAGAAAATGGAATCACCAAGTATTTACAAGTATGTTACATTACTATCATAAAGTTGTTAGTTGAGTGAACTTTGAATTTTGAATATTGAGGTTGCTGTTTAGGTCACTTTTTACTGTTTTTTTAGCAGTCATAACTAATGAGTCGTAGCTCCACCAGACTCACAGCTAAAGTTTTATCTGATTTGAAAACTATCATTTGATTATTTTTTTCCTTGGATAGGCCTGGTTGTAGGTGAGAAAGTATTTCTCATTGAAAATGCAGAGTTTTGTTGGAATAATCCTTTATAAGATCATCGTGTCAAGTCTTGCTTGTTACAGAGTTATTTTTTTTGTTCTTTCAAAATGAACTGCTTTTCTCTTTAATGGATATACATAATCCTTTCAATTCCTTTTGGCAGGTAACATGCTATGCTATGTTAGACATCACGTTTACTCTCATAAGTACGTGACACCCGAACGTTATATATGTTTTCCTTTAATGTTGCCGAAACATGACACCCAATTCAATAACATCATGTTGGATCGTGGCACTCGTCCAAATAAAACGTTAATTTATCATTTATTATCACCACATTTGACTTCATTAACAATATTTCATCGAGCCTACTTTATTCAGGACATCACTTCGATAGAGAAAGTTCATGATTATAAATTTCACGGTCTAAGGATTTCAGACCAATCACAAACAACACATAAATTATCCAAACCACATAACCAAGTACATGGAGAAATTCAAAATATCACTCACTGATTACCAATCACTATTAAATGTCTATCTATCGCATAGAATAAACCCTAACCTACCTCCACCGATGAATCAGTCGAGCAAACTAATTTTCCAAAGCTTTTACTTTCCTCAATGCCTCAAAACTTTTCCAATCTATTAAACATGCATAATTCATAAGTAAATGAGTCTGTAGACACATTTACTATATGCATAGCCACAAAACTCACCCATATTTATAGTCACTTTCCTAAAGTTCAAGCATAAGGATAAGTTTCAATTGCTCTAAGTATCATTACTTTACTGATGTTAGAATTATATAATGCACATAACATTTAATTACATATATAAATATATAAAAACTCAATTTATAATATGATGAAAACACAATAAAATTCAAGATTAAAGTCACAGTCTTCAAAAACTAGCGACAACTCTAACCCAATTTTATCCTATACTCTAAGCCAAATTTATCACATTATCAGTCAATGATTGACTAATCATTAATCCATCAACTAATTCATTATCATTCTCGCCTAATTTTATTTCGTATTTCTTTTATACATTATTTCTTTACTTTAATTATTATTCATGATAAATTATAAAAGTGGTAAAAATGGCTCACTACTAATTTTAATATTATTTTGTTTAACCCCCGGCTAGATTAACTGTTAGAATTACCTCATTAGTTATATAACTATAATTACAAATATTCTAAAATACCTATTTAGAGTTTATTGGAAGAGCCATAAAAATAAGAAGTTATAGTACTCAAAATGACCTAATGGGTTGATACATTCGATACCAATCTATCCATCGCTCGTCCTCGAACGATCAAAAGAAGGTGATGTTAATAACGGGCACCTCAATCGACAAAAAGATGTGGATATCATTCTTGCATATTGGCCTCACTCTCCCAAGTGGACTCTTCAACATGTGATTCTTCCACTAAACCTTGATAGATGCAATTTCCATGGACCTCAATGAATAATGTAGATTCCATCACCATGATATTTTTTCACCATAGGCATATGAAATATCGGGTGCACTTATGATAACCCTGGAGGCAAGACTACTTCACTGGTCACCTCCCCATCACACTTAAGAACTTCATCGCCCAATATATATATTGGACTAAGCTTACCTCTCTTACCAAACTACATCACACCCTTCATGGGTGAAACCTTTAGCAGGAATTGCTCACCCTCCATAATCTCCAAATCCCTACCTATTGATTTGTATGCTCTGAGCTTCTAGAAGCTTCTCCTTAATGAATTTCACTTTCTCTAAGATTCCCTCAAAAGATCGGTACCCCAAGGTATCACCTAAAATGCATCAAACCAACCAATGAGAGACATACATCTCCTCCCATATAATGAAAGGGTACATACCAATAGTTGAGTGATAGTTATTGTTGTATAAACAATCTGCCAAGAGTAAGAACTGATCACAATGAACGCTAAAATCTATCACGTACGCGCGAAACATATCCTATAGCACTTGAGGGATCAATCTAGTACCTAATTGAGTCTGCATGGTTCTCCAAAAGATAGAATTAAATTTTGTACCACTATCTGATATGATGGAGATCGGAACACCATGAAATTGAACTAACTCATAGCTATAGAGATTGGCGAACTTCTATGGATATAAGTCAGCTTGATTGGAATGAAGTATTAGATTTAGTTAATCCGTCAAAAAGTACCCAAACAGAATCAAACTTACCAAATGTCTTTGGCAGACCAACCACTAAATACGTTGCAATTCTTTCCCACTACTATTCAGGAATGGACATTCTCTAAAGTGTACCTCTAGTCGTCCAATGATCGTACTCTACGTGGTGAAAAATTAGGAATTCGGCAACAAAATCAACAATGTAAACTTAATTCTACTCCACCAATAATGTTGTTCCAGATCACAATACATCTTGGTTAGATCAGGATGTATAGAATAACTAGAACTATGAGTCTTGTATGAGTCAAATCATCAACACGAGGCACACATACCCGCTCCTTAAATTACAAGATGTCTTTCTTATGAATCACAACCTCCTTAGCCTCTCCTTGCAATACCATGTCTAGAATTCAACTTTGCTTCTCATAATCAAACTACGTTCTTTTAAGCTTGTCAAGAAAATGTCTTGCCTCCACACAAGCCAAGAATCCTCATTTCTCAATTACTTTCTCTCTCATAATGTTATTAAGCAGAGTTTGAACCTCTAAAGCTTATGGGCATCTAGAAACCTGTAAGTGGGCTAAATTTCCCATGGTCCCTGCTTTTCTACAAAGGGCATCAACCACAATATTAGCTTTTCTTGGGTGATACAGAATAGTAATATCACATTTTTTTTGTAACTCCATTCACCTCCTTTTTCTAAAATTCAATTCTTTCTAAGTGAACATGTATTGTAAATTAAGATGATCTGTATACACTTCACACTTGACCAAAGTTAGGTAATGCCTCCACTGCTTCAATGCAAATACAACTATAGCTAACTCTGAATCATGGATCAGATAGTTACATTCGTGCACTTTTAGTTGTCTTGAAGTATAGTCAATTACATTGCTATCCTGCGTTTGCAGTGCACCTAAACCAAATAACATGCATCACAATAAACAATGAAGTTCATACCATCCACATGCAAGGCATGAATTGGTGTAGTATTCAACAAGATCTTGAGTTTCGGGAAGCTCTTTTCATACTCATCATACCATACAAAGGGAACATTCTGTTTGGTCAATTTGGTCAATTGGGAAGCAATATAAGAAAATCCCTTAAGAACCGACTGTAGTAGCTAGCTAAACTAACAATGTTCCTTAACTCTGAAACATTAATAGGCCTTACCCTAAATCGTCATTACTTCAATTTTAGTGGGATTGACCATTACAGCATCCTTAGAAACCACGTGCACCGAGAAGGACACCTAATCGAGCCAACACTCACACTTCGAGCATTTGGCATAAAGTCTTTTCTCCCTTAAGAACCCTATACAATTATCAAATGCTCTTCTTGTCCTTTCATGGTCTTTTAGTAGATCAATATATCATCAATAAATACAATAACCAAGAGATCTAGATATGGCTTAAAAATTCAAGTCATCAGGCTCATCAAAGCAGTAGGGGCATTCGTAAGCCTTAAAGACATTTATAAGAACTCATAATGTTCATACCTTGTTTGAAAAAACAGTGTTGGCACATTCGTCGCTCATTCTTTAAGTTTACGATAATCTTACCTCAAATCAATTTTTGAGAACACACAAACACCCTATAACTAATTAAACAAGTGATTAATGTGAGGAATGGAGTAGTTGTTCGAAGTAGTCACCTTATTCAACTAGCCTTAGTCTATGCACATTTGAAAACTACCATACTTCTTCTTCACAAATAAAAGAGGAGCACCCAACGTGAGGCACTCGGTGTAATAAAACCTTTACCTAACAAATCCTAAAGTTGGGCCTTGAACTCTCTAAACTTAGGTGAGGCCATTATATAAGGGTAATGGAAATGGGGTGTGTCCCTCAATTTAGGTCAATACAAAAATCAATATCCCTATAAATTGCCATTCCAGGCAGGTCTGCAAGAAAAACATCCACAAACTCACAAACAATCAAAACAGATACGATCAAAGGATTTTTGGAATTATCATCCTTGAGATCTACCCAGAAAGTTGTACAACCCTTACTCACCAACCTCTAGAACAATGTAAAACGATAATACAAACTGGGGCAAGAATGTATCCACCTTTTCATAACAGCGGATCTATCCCACTTGGCTAAAGCTACTACCTTAGCTTTACAATTTAAGATAGCAAAATTTAGAGAAAGCCAAGTCATACCAACAATTACATCAAAATCAACCATCTCCAAAGTAATAAAATCTACTTATGTTTTGCTTCACATAGAAGTAAATAGGAAATATCTATTAACCTTCTCAACTAACACAGACTGACTGGCATACTAGAGACACGAATAGGTATATCAAGTAAGTCACAATGCAAATCAAGTCCATTAGGTAAAAAGGAAGATACATAAGAAAATGTGGATCCTATATCAAATAATACAGAAGTCATGGGATCACCGACCAGAAGAATACGTATGATAACAACATCGGATGCCTATACCTCTAGCCTCCCAGGGAAAACATAACAATGGGCTTTATGGCCTGTCTGTTCATTGTATAGATCATGCTACATCTATTAGTTCCAACCTGCACGCCACCTCGGCTGAACTGGTGTCCACCATTACCTTCGCTACCACTTACTCCAGAATGACGACCTCTACCATAGCCGCCCTTACCTCTAACTAATGGAGATCTCTAACTCTGATCATAGCAATCTTTAGTCTGTGCTATTTCCTAATATTCCCAGCCTCACCACATCCATAAAAATTCTTTGAGTCGAGAGTAGGTCTCTGTGAAGATGAAGAAGAATAAAGATAACCCACAAACTCAGAAAAAAGGAAAATTAGTTAGTGACGGACCCTCAGCTAGAACCTACAATTAAGACTGAAAAAGACAAGATGGATAACCCCCAGAACTCTGCCTTTAAAGTAAGAACTACTAATGTCACCTCTTTTATGGAACTTCTTAAATATTGACACCTTGGTGAAGTCATCTGGCTTCACCTTCTCTACCTCTATCACAAAATCAACCACTTCTTGAAAAGATTTTGCAGAAGCAACTACCTATAAACCTGGAATCCGCAATTCTTACCTCAGTCCCTTCAGAAAACGGCGAATCTATTCTGGCAGACTAAAGCAAAGCTGAGTGTCATATCTGAATAAGGCACGAAATTTGGCCCCATAGGCTGCAGCCGAAATCTTTCCTTGCTCCATGTTCAGAAACTTATCTCATCTCATCTCTATCAAAGTTAGAGTATATACTTCTCCTTGAATAAGCTACAAAATGTTGTCTAAGTCATAGGTGGTGCCTTATATGGTCAACACACAACATGAAATCGCCACCACATTTTGGCATCCCCTTAAAATTTGTAGCTCACAATGAATTGCTCCACTATGTCCATTTTATGAATCAGCTTGTAACAATCCACAAGGAAGTCATAAGCATCTTCAGATTCAGTACCCTTGAAGACAGGAGGTTTCAGTTTTACGAAATTAATAAAGAGATCATGCTTGTCAATAGTCATATAGGCCCTGTAGTCAATCGAGGAAACATTCATGTTTCCAATGACGCATCCTTCTTGGGAGACACAATAGTTGTATATTGTACTCCTTGAACATGAGTTACAAGTGGAAAAAAATGCTTGGATAGATGGCCTCAATTGGATAACCCTCTTAGATAAGTGAGAACCTGGTTGATTATCTTTGGAGTACGCTGGGGTGGTGCTTCTTTCTCTTGAATTTTCTCATCCTCCCTATCATTATCCTCTCTCACCACCTCGTCACCCGGTGGAGGGATCACTGCTATATCTCTAATTGAACCAGTTTCTTATCCTCTTCCTCAAGTGGACCTTCTCCCGCGACCTCTACCACGACCTCTGACCATTGCTCCCCCTTGGGGTGCATCCCCTATAGTTGGCTCAAAAACACCTTGTTGGTGTTGGTGTTTCCACAATTGTAGCTCTACTTCTAGCCATCTAGGAAATAGAGTGTAGAAGGTTAGATTCCAACTTATATCATCTAGTTACCAATGGGATTCAAGTAATGTACGAAACAAAGAAAGAAATGAGTTTTCCAGAAGTCTTATAGCTTCTCGAAGAAAAGTAAAAGTGTCCTCGTACAGTTCACAAGACTCTACTAGACTTGTCCTTGTATGATGAGATCACTGAACCTAAAGCTCTAATACAAATTTTGTCAAACTCCAAAAAATGATTAATGAGTGACACCCACACTTAATCTCCTAGGTGGGCGAACCAATGATTTCAACCTCAACTTTTATCGATTGTTCAACTTACGAAAAACAACCATAATGTGGAAGATCAAAACTTATTAAAGTAAAAATAAGAAAAACCTCTAGAGTCTATTACATATTATCCGAAAAGTACATATATTCTCTATTCTCCATGTTTAAAGTAATAAAGAAATCAAATTAAATAAGTAGAATAGTCTATGGCTGAAATAAGAACATCACTCCATGATTGTGTGAATCCAACACGAGCTGGAAACTAAAGCTCGCCTTGAAATCTGATGTATCATCAACTTCGACTCGCCCTCTGCTCTAGCCAGTCTCCAGTACATCAGATTTCATGGTGGGCTACTCGCTCCAGCCATTAAAGAAGGTAAATCAAATTATTAAAAAGTGAAGCACATACATTCCTTTTGAAAGCTTATATTAGCAGTGGTCGAGAATTATTATACAGATTTGTATAGGACACCATGGCTTTTCTATAATCTTTATACAGCTTTGTTTAGTATATTCGATATAAATTATATTGATTTTGTAAATTCGTAACAAAAATTAGTTTAAAATTACAAGCTAAAATTGATGAACGCCCATTCAATTTAATGATTTCTTTGTTGGATAAATGTGTTGTATAATCCTGCTAAAGAATAGATTTTTTTTTGTGTGTGTGTGTGCCTGCGTGCATGCGTGCGTGCGTGCATGCGTGCGTGAGTGGGTGAGTGCGTGCGTGCGTGTGTGTGTGTGTGTGTGTGAAGGAAAATGCAAGTTTTGGTATTTCCTCTTCATTATAACTGTTTTCTTTTTCATTTTTTATTTTTTACTACCTCTTAGTTTGGTTTATGAAGAATAAAAAAGAAATCCATCAAGGGTATTTTAGTAATTGAACTTTTTTAGTTTTGTTCCCACTTTTAGTATAGTGGTATATTATGTTATGATATGATACGGTGATTTTGTTCTAGAAGAGTGTATCCCATTCTCAATTTGAGATAATATGGAATTGAATTTGTTGATGTTGCCAATGAACGCTCATACACAATGAGTAAGGATGATTTGCTCTTTAGATATCAAACTCTCATTAGATGAAGATGGTAGATAAATGTGAGATGTCCTACTTATCGACTATAACTTCGACCATTTTTTGTTGCAGCTGCGAAAAGAAATTACACGTATCAAATCAGGAGAACACTATTATCTTCTCCAGAAAAATGGTCCGCATTCTCTTTCATGATTAATTAAAGGGAATATGGAGAATTCTTACCTTAACTACAGTTCCATCTTCAATATTGGTGTACTTACTTCTATAGGCAAGAGTATTTAATTAAGATAATTGTAATCCAAGTGAAGAGGAGTGATTTTCTAATGGAGATGCTGTAAAGTTTGAAGAATTTATTAAGTTGTATGGTCAAAGTGATTTCACAATATCGCTTTACCGATAGAATATTGAATATTTCAAAGAAATATATGTGAGATGATTCACATATGGACAATATACCGGGATAACTCAAGAAATAAGAACTTTAATTTAATTGAGGACAATGAAAGGGAGAAAACAAGAAGAATTCCTAGATTTGGTAAAAGTCTTATTGTGGTCAAATATGAATTGAATGAATCAAGACCTGCTAATGCAAATGTGGCAAAAAGAAATAAGTTGTATTTATTTTTCAAAAAATAACAGATATATATTTTAACGATTTTAATGTTTATTATGATTTTTTTCCCAAGTTGAATTTGAAAATTTTACTCCTTTTTCTTCCAAAAATAGAGATGAAGTGACCGCTTTACAAAACACTATTGATGTCGGCCTACCGCTCTAAACTTGGATAAATCTCTATTGATTTGTCTAGTCTCAGTCTAGGAACTACTAAGAAGAATTGGAATATACTAAATGGTTACCATGACCTTGAAACCTCTAACAACAACCCTGAAAAGTCTGACCCAAGCTCTAGGAGCCTTGACCAAAATAACTTCCCCGGGACTCTTGAATAGTTGCATGAAAATTCTGCTAGACCAAGGATGAAAACCCCTCCTTGAAGATCCTCTACCTTTTAAATGAGGTACCACTAAAATAACAAGAAGTGCAAGCTACCTCTTGTCCATCGAATCTCTCAACAACTTGTGGGGCATATCTTTCAACCCAAACTCTCGAGCCATGATGACACATATGATAACCCAATAGTAGGTAATCCAACCGATAATCCAAAATAACAAGTAATGAGATAAGCGTAAAATAAAAAAGAGGAAAAAACAATTTATCAAAAGCTTAAGACAATAAGCGGAAGCAATCCAAAAATATAGACATAAGATTCTTCTAGAACCTGGAAATCACAAGTACACAGTTGTTTTAACAAAATATTACAACTCTAAAAGGTGGACCAAACTACAAGCTTGTCTCAAAAAAACAAAGGATTAGCTATAGAAAATATAGAAGGATACAAGAAAGTCTAGGACACCAAGTGCTCATTCTCACCTCTAATAAACGGTTGCAACAAGGTCAAATAATCGCCACTAATAGATTGAGAGTGTAGCATGAGTACCAAAAAAATAGGTACTCAATCAGAATTATAGGCCGACTGAGCAAGAAAGGTAACGACAATATGAAAAGATGGAATCTAGAAACAAATAGAGATGAAAGAGGAATTTAAAGAAAAGTACACAAGCGTACTAATATATAAAGAACTGAGTACATCTAAACTAAACCTAATTGACCCATAAGCCCAGAAGGCACACAAAATATCCCGAACAAGCCCCATAAGACAAAATAGCTAATACTAAGAAAGAAGTACGCTGAGTCCAGATCCAAGAAACATAATATGGGCCTCTAAACGTTGTAAAATAATGATAAGGCTGCCCCATCAAGCCACTAGAATCCAAGGGGCACCTTCCCAGCTAGCAAGAGTAAACCTAGGGGCCGCCCAGCCAAACAGTTAACACCTAGAGGCACCCATCTAGCTAGCAAAAAGTAAGACAAGGGGCATCAGCAATATCATTGAAGAACCTCATAACAACCATGAGCAATGCCAATTTTGAATGACGTCCATTCCCAAGTAATCTAAAAAATGCTCCAAGATCAAACAAATTCCAATACAGAGTCGTCCAATAAACCATGAAACATGAAATATTGTAACGATTCTATAGAATGAGAGAAGAAGGATAAAAGGTCATCAAATCTAGGCAGAAGCCTAAGCTAAGACTCATCAGGTGAGACTAATGTCTTCCACACCAATCGAAAAGTAGCTAAGTCATCTGAATCAACTCGGAGATGAAAAAAGGCCAGAGCTACACATTTCACAAGTCTATGGCAAGCCCTTGTCTAATCCTAGAACAATTACAAAGCATTCTAAATATACAAAAACAAAAACAACAACAACAGAAAATAGACAAACCACAAGATAAGGATTATCACATCACCCTAACTAGAATGCTCCTAACCTTGAGAAATATCGAATAACTAGGTACATGCCCCCATTCATTGAAATCAACATGAATTTACACATTCAAGATCAATATAGGATAAGGAAAGTTGTAGCCTACATTTAGGGTGACCTTTCGTGCTCCAGATAACATATTTGTAGCTTTTCCTTTTTGAATGGCCTCAAAATGATGTCACACTACCAAAAATAGTGTATCATTTTTAATACGGTCGTGAAGACACTAAAACAGATAAAACAAAGGCGAATCAATTTTAGAATCAAGATGAGAACCATTAGACCCACACTGGAATTTCCAAAAATGACTTCGTTAAAGGCTCCAATTCAGTACCCCAAACTTATGTCCTCAAATGGAACACAATTCAGGGTTCAAAATAGCTTGAATTTAGCAAATGCAAATACATCACCAAAAAGAGAAAAAAATCCATGGAAGCCCACAAAACACAATTTTTACCTCAAACTAAGAGTTCACCATGCTCCCCAATAACTAAAATGTGTAGTCCCAAGCTTACTGAACAACCACTTTAAACCACCCAATTCGGAGCTATATCGAAGGATAAATCGTAGGAACAAATTAAGGAACAAAATTGATCTCAGATCATTTTTAAGACCATACAGGTACTGCTTAAGCGACCATCAAAGTCGCTAAAAGAGACACGTCAATAAGAGGTGGGCCTTGCTTCTGTGAGTCCCTTTTCGCTAAAGTCATGCTCACTTAAAGGCTTAAATCCATGTAATAACTCCAAAACTGATAATAACAACACATTTAGACCAAATTTCATATTGTAGAGCTGATAGTAATGATGGAATTTCATTTCGATATTCATAGCTTCAATTTTCACAAAACCCACTTTTGACAACTTTAACTCTCCAAACCTTTGAAACTTCCAAAAAGAATCACAGGTTTTCAATCAAATTTCAAAAACGACTTCAGAAACCGATCAAACATGACTCTTGGGAATTTCCAAATGGGTAAATTTGTAATTTTCTAACAATTTCCCAAAATGACATTCAAAGTCATTACATCTAGTGACCTCTAGCCATGGTAGCACATATCCTCAACATATAGGAGACAGTAGAAGAAGGAATCTTAGTAACCAATGGAATCAAGTACGCACAATAAGAAATAAAGAATGGAATTCTCCTAAAGTCCAATAAACTATTAAAGATAGATAAAAGACATCTCGACAACGATTTGTAGGACTTTACAAGTCACTTCTTGTACTTGTGATAGTAATGAACTTTGTGTTTTGACACCAAATTTCATGATCCAAAATAAGGAAACTGATGAAGCCTCGCTCAACCACGCAAAAAGGTAAGCCAGCCCAAATACGAAACATAAATATATGAATGGAAAAAAATTTGAGGCAATAAGCAACTCCTTTTAAAAAATATTTAAAGAAATGTGGAAAGTCCATACAAAACCATCCAAAACTAGTAAATGCCTATTCAAATTTGAGTACAGCTCAATAAGTCTTAAAATCATCCAAATGAGGGAAATCGACATAAAGTAAGAGGAGAGAAGACATCCAACAAGTATGCCGATCAACCAAGCAACAGTATCAGAATCTTGAGAGGAATTATCTTAACACCACTATCGATCACAGGTCATAGTACTTGGATCCGAATCTGCATAAAAAGGTATAGAAATAAATAAGTGTGAGTATGAATCTATGTGTGCTCAACAACATTGTAGACTAAACCTTATACAAAGTTACGGTAAGGATCAATCCTAAGCTTCCCTAACCTGCTCAAACTCAAACATCAAAACATCTATACAAAACTCAGACTAGTAGCTACAACTGATCTTCATAATTGCAGCCGAGTCCTCATGATCGAAACCAACCAACCCAAACTATCATCACGAATTCTAAAATCCCCACACGAGCGTAAAGGCCAAAACTCAATCAGCCCCGGCCTATCTAGGCTTTTATTCATATGAGTGTTTTACTACGTCCATTAACTTTTACTTGTTATATTTGGAATTTACACTCCCATTCAAAAAACAATGATAATATAAAATAAATATTTGAAATGACTATTTTACCACATTACTCCTATTATTTTAACGTTTATCATGAAGTCATGAAAAATTATTTGGTAAATACGTAATTAATGTAAAGCGTACAACATGAAAAAATAATTGTCTTTTCCAAATATATGAAAGCGACATGAATGAAAATGAATGTTAGAATGGTAGACAAGTATTAAAAGATAACAAGAGAGTGTTAAACTAACCTTAGTAATGATACTTTGGAAATCTAAATTCGACTAATACTCTTGCTATTTCATGTGGTTATTTAATACTAGGGGTAGTAAAAGAATACTTATCTTGATTAGTGAAAATGAACGAGTAAATGAAACATTTATTTTCAGTATAGAGAATACTTCCACCGTCCACTTTTACTTTTCCATTATATTAAAAATATTAATTGAACTTTACTAATTTGGTTTGGAAAATCAAGAGATATTTTATCATTTTATATTTATTTTAAGATTGTTTTAAAATACTATTTATTCCCTAATATTTAAATAGCTTATAATTAATAAAATAAATAAAGTAAAATTATTTGTTTATTTATTATTTTTAATGGAGTATTAAATAAAACATCTACGTATAAATAAAGATGTACTAGATAGTAGTAACTTATACCCTACATTTCGAGGAAAAACAGAAAAAAGTGGGCATACCAAATAAGAATTAAATATAAAGAAACTAGCATTCAGTTCCAAGTTCCAATGTAACTGAACCAATTTTGGCTAATTGAAGCAAAAGAAAAAAAAAAGGGTACAACATAATTTCTTACATTGTTAGTGTCACCCCCAAAAGAAGATAAGAACTTCACAAAGCTTTCTTCAAAAATCAATAAATTTTCTAATAGATTTCACAATGTTTTGTTAACAATTCAGTTTCCCAAGGTCAATTAGCACGTGAACACAGGAGGCATGTTGGAAAAAGACGTAACATTTACTTTATTGTTTCAGAAATTCGGTAGATAGTAACTCATGAAATTTCAGATGTTCGTTGTTTCATTTTTTAATTTTGATGAGTTTGCTTCTATGAATTGTGACATTCATAAAGTTGATGAATAAGTTTTGCTTCTTGAAAAATTTTCTTCAGCCCAAGCGAAGTATATCAAAATGATGAGGTTTTAAAAAAAATTCAAGGTCATTGAAAATAAAGGTTATGTTTTATTTTTGCACAGGCCTTTAAATTCAATCTAATTCACCCATTTAATACTGGTCGACTTCGAATAATGTTTTCTAATTGCACATGAATCATTTTGAAGCTTAGATGTGCAAGCTATATGTAACAACTCGCAACTCATAATAGCCAAGAATAAGCTAAGAAACTAAATGTAACACCCCAAAAAATATTTCGAACTAACACTCGAATTGTTCATCGTAATGAATGAGATTTTAATAAGGAATTAAAAATTTCTTAAGTATTAAGGTCATTACACTAGAATTAGTACCAAGATTTCCAACCAAAATCAATTGGAATTAGCAAAAATTTGAAATTTGGAGAGTTAAGTATGAGTTTTAGATAAACTTCAAACGATCATAACACCTAGCACAAGATGAGTTAGGTGTGATACAAGATACCATAGGAAACACCTTTGAATTATCTTACAAAATCCTCCAAGATTGCTAAGTTTCAAGTTCGGATGAGTGAGATATGACCTTTGAAGTTAGGTTGTCCAGTTAAGGAAAGTTAGCCTAAAATATGAGGGATATATTTGTCCTTTCCTTACCCAATCAGATTTAATTCATTTTTAGAAATATTTTAGGTTCTAATCCTTTTAGGTTCTGTTTTAAAATCCTAATATACACCTAGGATTTTAGTTGATAGTTCAAGAAGAGGCAAGAAGAGAAAAGAAGAGAAAAGATGAATAAATGAAGGCGTTCATCGATGTTATTGAGTTTAGTAGCAGATTTTTACCACTGGTCGAATACCTAAAAGGTATGTAAGATGCCATAAGTTTTGGGTCAGTTCACCCACACACCAATCATGTTATTTTTCAGCAAAATTTCATGCTTAAACATTAAAGATTTGAGTTCTTGATATGTGTCCTTGAGGTTCATTCTAAATCTTGTTAGGTTGGGTTTTTGATGAATTTTTTAGATGAAATTGATTAATTTCAGTGTTGTTTTAATTATATTAGAGTGTAATTAAGTTAAGTTATCGAATCCAAGTGATTGGAGAAGAAACCGTTTGATTTTAGACGAGTTAGGGTGAGAAAACGAGCAAGGACGTTCGGCAGAATTTCTGGGTTGGGACCGGGCACATCGCGCCTGCCAGAGCGCCCTAAACCCTTCTCTATACTTGAGGGGTTGGCTCCCCACGCCACCCATAGACCCAAGGTCATCTGCCCCCTCCAGTTTTCCCCCGGTCACTCCGTTTGAGCTTATTTAAAGTGTATCTTCACTCCTTTTTTATTCTAAACACTTTAAACAACTTCTATACACTTGGAAATCATTCACAACATGAATCATAACCTTTAAATAATAATTCAAATTCAAGGTAAAGTTCAGATCAAGTTTTGAGAGTTCTTCCGATCCTTTTGAGAGAGTCCTTTTGAGAAGTCTTCTACAACTTTATTATCTTGTTTCAAGACTCAAGTAAGTTAGCAAAAAAGTGAAGAGAATGTATTCACAAGTCTAAAATATCACCTAGATCCTCCATGTCATGAACCATGAATTCATAATTCACATTCAAGACAAAGAGTTTAGAGTAGAGTTCAAGAAACTTAAGTTAAATTGTGAATTCTTTGAGATCCATCATTGATTTGATCTATATTTTGAGGAAGTAAATAAGAGAATCAGAGATTCATATACATGAGTTCCATCTAGTTACTTAGACCTTCAAGTCGAATTGTTCATGACCATAATTCTGCATGAACCTTATAAGCCGAATAGTCTAGTGTGCAAGAAAGCTTTTGAGTTCAATAGTGAATCCGTTGAGGTAAACCATTGATTTGAACTAAGTTTTGAGGAAGTAAGTATTAGGATGATAAGATTTGTATCCATGAGTTCCTTATTGATATTTTGACCCTTTAGTCGAGTCATTCATGTCCATAACATCCGCATGAACTCCAATTAGTTTAGTACCTTTGAGATGAGTAACATATTAAAGTGCTAAGTCTTGAGTAATAAATTTCTAAACCATTTGAGTTTATATTTCTAATTATTGGACTATTACATGTTATTCATGAATTCTTTGAGTTGAATTGTTTATGTCATAATTCCTCATTAAAACCTCCAAGTTGAACATCATGAAATAATCGATAAATATGATATCATAAACCTTGAATCCATAATCCAATTCAAAAAAAGTTAAGACCAAAGTCAAAGGAGTTAAGAGTTGAGTCTAGAAGTTAAGAAGCAAGTCAAAGTAATGTTTTCAAGAGTCTTTAAAAATGTTTTAAAGTTTGTTTTAAGAATCAAGTTTCAAGTTAAGTAAAGAGTAAAGAGTTGAAATCCTTTCTTCAAAGAAATATAAGGGAAATAAGTATTCTGTGAGAGTTGATTTACGATTCAAGTTTCAAGTTTAGCAAAGAGCAAAGAGTTGAGTTCATTTCTCAAAAGTTACAAGGGAACTAAGTATTCCCTAAGAGTTTATAAATGTTTTCACATTTAAATTAAAGGGAAACTAAGATTTCCGAAAGACTTTTGATCAAGAAAAGGGAGCATTGATTCCAAGAGAGCTTGTTAAAATCGAAGTGTTGAGCAATTATCTCAACCCAAAGAAATGAAGTTATTTAAATAGCACGTGCTAAAGTACATTTTGGGAGTAATATTGAGCAGAACTGTGGGATGAGAGTTCACAAATTAACTCAAGTCTCCATGAAAACCATGTAGTCATCATGGGTACTAACGGGTCATACTTTTTAGATGATCACGTAAGTTAAACTAGTGGATCCACTAAGTTAAGTAAGGTCCTATAGCGATAGAAAGGTATATGATGGTCCTTGGCAGCGTGAGGTAAAACGTTGTATCCTCACTTAGGCTTAGAGTGATGGTTGTCGGTTAGAGAATCTCCCACATAAACTATATTAGTTTCTTATATAAGTAAAGTTGAGTTTGTTGTTGCATTTTTTTGATGAACTAAGTTTTTTTTATTATTTGATAAAGCCTTCTATATATTGCATGCCTATACCTATAGGTGGTACGAAGTAACAATCTAGTTATAGGCGGGATAGAATAGTTAAAAGAGTGAAAATTATTCTTGCTTTATATTGAGTTGAGTATCCAAAGTCGAATCTCCTATCATTGAGTTGAGTTTCCAATCTCTAGTTGAGTATATTATCCTTGATTTTACTTGACTTGAAAAGAGGTAAGTATATTTCCTTTTTATTAAGTTCAAGCGTATGTATTATGATTTAGATTTCCCCTTACATGCTCGTACATTCCACGTACGGAGCCAATTGTCCTGCATCTTCTCATGATATAGATATCGGTATTTAGGATCATCAACAAGAGCTTCGTTGATACATTCGAGATTCGAGTTAGCCATGGTGATTCTCTTTTCTTCCGAAGGATTTCATTTACTTTTTTGAATTTAGTCAGGATGTCGTGATTCTTGTCTCGACTTCTATCTTGATAGATAGGAAATATAATTGAGGAGTCTGTATTAATCATTTATTCTATTAAATGTTTTAAAGACTAAAGTTGCCTATTTATGGCTAGTTGAATATATTATTTTTATTGAAAGTTGTTCATTTCAATTTTAAGCTTTTGTATGCTTAAGTTAGTCTCCGCTTGTAGTGAGTCAGGATGAGGGTTCGCTTGGGGACCAATAACGGTCTTCGAGTGCCGGCTACGTCCAGAGTATAGACTGGGGTCATTACACTATAAATAATCATTTATGAAACAAAGGGGAAAATCAGGACAATTAACCAAAGCGAGAAAAGGTGAATTTCAGTCATTTCAAACGGTCATAACTTCTAGCTCACAAGGAGTTAGAGTCAGTTATTTATATGGTTGGAAAGATATTTCCAACGACACCAAATTTCGCAAGATTTCAATATCTTATGAGGGAGATACACCCTTCAGAAGTTGGGTTGTTGAAGTAAGAAAAGTCCAATTATGAATTTTTGTAAGGGAAAACTTGTCTTTTGACCCATCTATTTCGTACTTCAATTTAAGTGTTTATTTAACGCTAAAATAAGTTGGAATTTAGAATAGAATGGTTATTTATTCTTAGGGCTTGGACCAGAGAAAAGATAATAAGGAAAAAGGGAGAAGAGGATCAAGAATTCATCAAGAACGCCAAGATCGTGGAAGTGGAATTCGTCACTAGTGATCCTAAATAAGGTATGTGAGATATTTTGTGTTGAGTTAGTTCACTCACACACCAATTTTTTCAATTTGGCAAATCTATGAGTTGATTTCATATTAACGGTTGAAGTTTTTAAATAAAAATATCGAATCTTATTGATTGAATTATTGGCTGCCTATTGTGGGTTGATTCTTGTTTCTCTGGATTGTTTGTGAGTTGATTTAAGTAGGTATTTAGGGTATTAATAGTCCCAAGTGTTTGGTGAAAGTATTAGGGAGGTTTGGACGGTTTAGAGATTGAAAAATGAGTTGAAATGTCCGTCAGACGCACCTGGGGAGGCCACGTACGTCACCCTGTAGTGCGCCAAAAACTCACCTCTGACAATGAGGCCTGGTGAGGATCACCACTAGTACGCCAGGTAATGTCCTCTGTCAATTGAGGCAGGTGCGGCGCGCCCGAATCGACATTTTATGCCATGTTCGTATTATGTCCATTTATGGTATGTTAACACCTTCCAATGATTCTAATTACTCCAAATAATTTCTAAACACCTAGAAATCGTCAAAGAACTCAAATCATAACCTTGAATCCATAATCCAATTTAAGGAAATTTAAGATTGAGATGTAACAAGTGAATAGTTAAGTTTAAAATTATAAGAAGTAAGTCAAAGTGAAGTTTCTTGAAGTCTCCAAGAGTCTTATTTAAAAAGTGTAGTTTCTTGAAGTCTCCAAGAGTCTTAATTAAACGATTTAACTTCGTTTTAAGGCTCAAGTTTCGATTCATGTAAAGGATAAAGAGTTGAAGCTAGCAATATAAAGAAATTAGGTATTCACTAAGAGTTGAGTTCATTTCTCAAAGTTATAAGAGAACTAAGTATTCACTAAAATGTTTATAAATGGTTCTACATTTAAGTTAAGAGGAAACTAAGATTTTCGAAAAGATCTTCGAGCATGAAAAGGGAACATTGATTCCAAGAGAGATTTTTAATGGTAAAGTGTTGAGCAATTATCTCAACCCAAAGAAAGAAATTTCTTTTAAAAGCATGAACTAAAGTATATTTTGGGAGTAGTATTGAGCACGGATGTGGGGATGAGAGTTCATATTAACTCAAGTCTCCATGTAAATCATGTAGCCATCATGGGTATTAACGGGTCATACTTTTTAGGTGATCACGTAAGTTAAGCTAGTGTATTGACTAAGTTAAGGAGTTCTATGCGATACCAAATCATAGACAGTTCTGGCGGCGTGGTCAAGATGATGTATCACCACTTAGGCTCATATTGGTGGCTGTCAGTAAGAGAATCTCACACAGAAACTATATTACTTTCATTATAAGAAAATTTGAGTTTGTTATTGTATTATCTTTACTACTTTATATTGAGTTACTATTTCATGAGTTGAACAGAGCCAAGGTAAGTTCTTTTTAAATCCTCTCAAGCCTTAAGTTATTGTTAACATTCCAACTCGCATACTCGTACAATCAATGTACTAATGTCAATTTTCCTGCATCATCTTATGATGCAAAGGCAGATAACTACGATCAGCATCCAACACTTTGTTGATCCAATTTGAGCATCCAGAGTCTATCGTGAACCTTGCATTATGGAGGATTATTTTAAATGTTTTCAGTCTTTTTCCTTATTAGAATGTTGTGGGCCTGTCTTAACATTCATCTTAGTATTATAGATGCTTCATAGAAAGATAGTCAGTCATATTTGAGTCTCTCGTTATCTTACATTCAGATATTCTGTTTGAAGACTTAAGTGTAAATTTGTACAAGACATTAATCTAAGTTATTTATGGTAAAAATTACCTGTTTGACTATCGAGTTGTGTCTTCCACTAAGTTAAGTCAGGCCAAGGGTCTGCTCAACATCATCAATGGTCATTGGGTGCCGGTCACGTCCATGGTGTAGGCTCGGAACATGACACTATAGAAGTTAGCTCAATATTACTTTGTCATAATTAATATCTTAAAAGTATTCTACCATTCTTATACTCTTTTTGGATGTTATACATTAGCAATATGTGTCAATCCACATGTGATTATTTCAAGAGAAAGCAAAATATTTTAGAAACCCTTGATGTTGATACGATTTTGTTTGGGTTGTGTCAGTGTTTCTTTTTCAAACCAATGAATTTTAAGTTTCAAAAAAAAATATTATATCTCAATTTTTATTTTTAACTAAACGAGCATCTCAAAGCCTCCATCCTTACTCTACTCCATCCCCACTACCGGAGGTACAAGGCTACTACTCCTTCACAGTGGATATTTCCCAAAGAAGTCTTGAACACAAAATAAGGACATAATGGTTATAATTTCTGTAGAATTCAATGTTTAATGATTAATTGGCCTACCTGTGAAGACATCAGACATGTTGCAAAATTAGGTAATTTTTACTTTGTTGTTTTAGAAATTCAACAGTGAAAAAAATGAGATGGATATATTCATTGTTTCGTGTTTTAATTTTCATGAAAAAGATTTGCTTCATTGGTATCTGTGCCTCTATTAATGTCTAAGTTTCCTTATATAACACATGATGACATTCTTGAGTTAAATTTTACATATCTACACTCCACAAATTTGAGGAACCTAGTTAAAAATTTTCAATAATAGGATCTTATAGTGGCTGGTGGGTGCTATTTCTTAGAGATTTTCCTTTTTTACAAATTTTTCTTCTGCATCAATGAATGAAGTAATTACAAATGAACTTTCAAATAGAAAATGAGTTGAAGCTCTAGTTGTACTTTTTCATACTGAATTTCTTTTAATTGTGCCAAAATGTTACTCTTTTGGGATGTGTTTCTTTTAGCAACGGTTAATGTAAAGAGGTAGAAGTGGTTCCTTAAAAGGTAAAACCAAGAACTTTTATTGTGCCTGCTAATGAAGTCTACGCGAGGAACAAGCTTAACATTCAATGTTACTATAGATTCAGGTGTCTAAAATTGTGTGGAACTTTCCCACCTTGTTTTAAAGTAATATGGTTTCTTTACTAATTATGAATAGATTGTTGTCGAGGCTGCAAATCTATCTCTTAGAAAGAAGGATCAAACACAGCGAATTCGACCTTAACTACACAATTTTCTGATGAATTAATTAATGGCGAGAAAACGAGCGACGATCCTGCAGAAGTTGTGTCTATGGGAAAGAGGAGTCATGAAGAATGATATATTAACAATTTGGAAAGTTTGTTTAGCCATCCAAATTGTTTTTTCGGCTTTCTATTTATAGTTAATTAGAGTCTCTCTCAAGACTCCGCTAATGATAGTTAGTGTCTCTCAGTATGAGCTTTTTTAATAGAATTGTAACTTGAATAAAAAAATTTCTTCCTTATTTACTCATTATTTGTCCTCAATAAGTTCAAATTCTTTGTTTGATGATATTACCTAATCTTTTGTCCATTATTTACAAGGAAACATCTCAGGTACATTTTGTCATTTTCTAATATTCTATTGCTAACACGATATTGTGACACTTTCACAATATCTATATTAGTTATGATTAAGTTTTAGGAATCTTTTGTCCAATAAGATATTTAAATGCCGGTAAAAAATTTACCCTAATTTGCACAGTATTGACGTGTAAGTGTTGTTTATACTGATCTTTTTTTTACATATATACCTTTAGCAGAACTTACACGTTATGCCAAAGTGTATAAACCTTTTATTCTAGTATGATCAATATACAAATAACATCAATAGTCAATTAAAAATTTCCTTAACTTGGTATTGTATTACTTAGCATCGCGTGCCTAGCATCATGGTTTAGGGTGTGGAGGAGATATTATAGTCCAAGATCCTATTAGAGTTTCCCCTGATTTTGTTGCCTTATTTGAAGTTAATTTTTCTTTTGAAGTGAAATCAAAGTATTACCTTAAATGTTTTAATTTTTCTTTAAAGGAATATCTAATTTCTTTTATATTTGGAATATTCCTTCATTGGAGTAAAAGTTTGGGACTCCATAAATTGAAAACTACTCTTCTCACATAAATATGACAGCATCCACAATGTAGTGTTAGAAACTTTTGTTAATAGAGATATTTTCTTCCTAACATACAGATATGTTGAATCTGTAGCTTTCTTTTCTTAGATATTTATCACATTTTCCCTTCACGGTGTCTCAACGAGAATGGAATGTTTTGTTGTGCCTGGGCTCTGACTGAATTTAGCCACATGGACGTCAAACCTTGAGATGTGAAATTTATTTCTTGAGATGTGAAATTTATTTCGTTGATATAATATTTGTTTAGCTTGAGCGAAATTTATCATATTCTTAGGGACCTTCCTTCTTAGTAAGTTTGTTCCTTCTTATAGAAAAAAAGTAGAGTCCTTAAAAGAATTTCATTTGTATGTTTCGATTTACTTTGATGGGTACCTCAAAACTATCTTTCTTCTTGTTTGAAAAATTAGTGTATTCTCAAAATATGGTTAATGTGCATCATTGGTTTGGGAAAACATTAATTTTGGGATATTAGTTTTATATCTATTTATTAAAATATTTTATTACATTTAATGTAGTTTAGCTATTGTAGAAACACCTGTATATACACCACTTTGGTTAACACCAAATAGTCAAATTTATCTGTCTACTTTCGCCTTTTTTCAAATCTAGGTTTATTATTTCTTCTTCTAGTTAATCACTTGAAAAACTTGTTGCATCTTGGGGATATGCTTAATTTTATCTTTAAGGATAGTTTCTTAACATTCCTCAAGGTAATTTATGTTCTCTATAAAGTACTATTTTTCTATCACTTATAGCTAGCATTTCTAATGGTTATTATTCTATCAAATTGTTATACAATTCCTCTTTTGGCCAAGGTCTTCTTGAATCCCCTAAGTCTAAAAGGAGCTATTGAATATCTAAATCGGACTATCAATGAAGCGCGGATTCTTGACCAGATTCTAACTAGAGGTACTTCAAAACCTTCTTATCCCTCTTATTTGTAACTCATCACTACACTTGTGGTTTAATTATTTTCATGTCAATTAACTCTAACATTCTGATATTTTATTGTCTTCCAGTAATGTCCATGTTCAACTTGACATCTAACAATGTTTTATATGCTCGTTCTATTTCGATCCGAAAGTTGTTAGTTTTAATCTTATTTCATTATTTTTGGTTTGCAAATCTAAATATCGGAGATAACAATACTTACCTATTTTTTTTATTTGTACCTCATTATTACTACATCTGACCTACATTGTTACAAATCTTAGAAATCTAGCTGCTGAAAATGTAATTGCTATTCTGTTTGAAAATGGTAATGTGCATAAAAATATATGAACATTTTCATACTTAATAGCATTTACGTCTTCAGGAAGTTCTTCATAATGATGTATAATAACTTTGTATATCCAAACTCGGTTTTATTTTAATGAATGAACTATATTGTACCTTATCAAACTTCTGAGCATAAGGTTACTTGTGTTACCATTGTTGATCATATAATGTTGCTAAGGCTTTAGACTGATTTTTTAAATGACCAATATATATATATATATATATATATATATATATATATATATAATGTTTTAAATGTGTCAAACATTTATTAATGCATATATTTAGAATTTTTATAGAGAGGTGACAAAGAGTCCAAAAAGGAAAAATAAAAAACTTTAATTTTAGAGAAAAATAACTACAAATGTCTTTTATTAAAGAAAAAAATAATACAATCTTAATTTACATTGTACTCAAAGTTTGTAGTGAATCTGATTGTTCAATGATATATTCCATGAAATTTGATTAATTTTGAGAAAATAATTTAAATAAATTTGATCAAAGTCTAATGACAAACATTTATTGACTTAAATAGTGGANGATCTTAGTATAGCATAAGTATGTTTTTAAAATTCCAAACATAGATTGGGGGGTATTTATGCGTCATCTCAAAATAATATTAGTTGGATAGTGAATAATTAATTGAAACATATACTTTTAACCTCTTTATTTATAAATATTTATAAATCTATCATGACCAATATATATATATATATATATATATATATATATATATATATAATGTTTTAAATGTGTCAAACATTTATTAATGCATATATTTAGAATTTTTATAGAGAGGTGACAAAGAGTCCAAAAAGGAAAAATAAAAAACTTTAATTTTAGAGAAAAATAACTACAAATGTCTTTTATTAAAGAAAAAAATAATACAATCTTAATTTACATTGTACTCAAAGTTTGTAGTGAATCTGATTGTTCAATGATATATTCCATGAAATTTGATTAATTTTGAGAAAATAATTTAAATAAATTTGATCAAAGTCTAATGACAAACATTTATTGACTTAAATAGTGGATTTGATTGTTCAAATACATAATTGATTAACTCTTTTAGATCTATAATAGTTATTTTGACACAGTAAAAAATACACTTGCGCACTAGATTAATAATGTTGTTGAATTCATTCCATGTAAGTATTGACAGAATAGCACACTATCCAAGAGGAGACAAATAAACACAACTTAAATAATATCAATTTGCTTTTTTATTTTATCCAGTCCATTATTGTTTGTTTAATAGTCTAACAATAAAGGACTTAGATTATGCAATAGTGAGTTTGATTCTATGTGAATCTCATTTTGACATTTAATTAAAAAATCTTGTTTGCTCTTAAGTTCACCAATATTCTGGTGGTTTGATAAACATGTTGCCATCTCTTTATTATATTAGACATGTTAACGTAGATCTTCAATTCTTTTTTGGTTTCTTTTTCCTTTATCTTTTTTTCAAGTTCTAATAAATTTTTAAAGTTTACTAACAAAATTGAAAAAAGATTGTTTTTTCTGTTCTCTATTTTATTGTATTTCATCTTTATCTCCCAATTATATTCATCTAACAATGGTAAGTTATTGAAAATCTTCACATCTCACAGAAATTAACATAAAAGAATACATAAACGAATATTTGATTTCTCTTGGCATAGAAAATGTTTGTTCTCACTTTTTGCCTCCTTGACTTTGTGGTAAATTTGATTTTTTTTCTTTTGTTCTAATCTTAGATTTTGATTTGTTGGGCACTTGTATCAAAGCTTTAGTGTCTGTGTTTCATTGTTGTATATGGATATATACTCAAAGTAATTAAATTTGATTAAACAAAACAAACTAGGATTGGAGAAATGTTTCCCCTTTTTTTATTTATATTAATTCGTAGATGAATTATGAATCAAAAAAGGAAATCTTTTGTTCAATCATTGTTACGCTTTGCTTAAATCAAATTTAATTAGATTGAATATATATTCATACAAAACTATGAAAACATAGACAATAATATTGATATATATGGCCAACAAATCAAAAGTTAGGATCGAACATATGAAAAAAACATAATTTTATCACAAAATCAAGAAGACAAAAAAGTGTGAACAAACATTTTCTGCCAAGAGGAACCAAATATATGTTTATGTGAGTTGGAAGACTTGCAATAATATATTGTACTTAGACTAATACAACTGAGAGATAACTAAAGAAATAAAAGAAAATGAAGAATTGGAAAAAACTAAGCTTTTGTCGATCTTGTTACTAGTCGTCCAAAATTAATTAGAACTAGAAAGAGAAAAGGAAAAAGTAACCTAAAATGAATTGCAGATCTCAGTTAACAACTTTAATAAAGTAGTGACGATATGATATTTGAACCATCTATATACACATGAACACAAGGACAAAGAAGAAAATAATCATTGAATTTCAAAATGGGATTTGGATGGAATCAAAATCACCATCACATAATTTAAGTCATATATTGTAAAAGAATTAATTCAATAATAAGTTGAATAAATAAAGAAACACACTGTTATTCTCTTAGTTGAATTACTATGTCTCGCTTGACTACTAAAGTATAT
>NC_028637.1:14768923-14771605 GCF_001406875.1 Solanum pennellii | reverse complement strand
TATAGACCAATAGAGGGACGGATGTCACAAAAGCAAAGTTTTCTCTTAAAAAATTAAAAGATAAAACAATGAGCATCCATCTCATTTCTATTACTATCAAAATTTTGAAACAACAAAGTTAAAACTCCTTTTTTTCTCAAAATTTCTTATGTTGTGTCTAATGAAAGCTTCTGGGTTTCTGGAAGAAGATGTTTATGAAAACTGAAGAAATTTTTTTGAGGGGTTGGGTTTGCTTCTAATGATTACCTCAGAAAGGATCCACAACTTCTTTTAGTTGGGAAAATGTTTGACCGGGTCCAATCTAAGTTTCCTAAAGCACCAAAAAAATTTCTTGTTTTGCTTCATAAGCGGAAAAATTGTGGCACATACGTTTAGTATAATGTACTTTCTTTGTTGATTAGTAGCTAGCTCGATATTAAAGTAAGGCGGATTTAACAAGTTTAGCTACTAATCAAGAGAACAAGTACATTATATTAACCATATGTACGCCAATTTTTTCACTCGCGAAGCAAAACAAACAAAAATATTGGTGCCCCAAGAAGCTTAGATTGGACTGGTTCAAACATTTTATCAACTCTAAAAAGTGGTTGATCCCTTCTGAGGTGATCATCTGAAACAAATCCCAAACGCCCCAAAAAAAATTCAGTTTCCATGAACATCTTTCAGCAGAAATCTAAATGCTTTCATTCGACACACCATACGACATGTGTGGAAAAGAGGTAGCTTTTGCTTTGTTGTTTCAAAATTTTGATAGTAACAAAAATGAGATGGATATTCATTGTTTCATATTTTAGTTTTGATGATCAAACCAAGGCACCTTCAACATTAAGTTGGTAGCACAAGAGAGTTCACTCTGGGATAAAAAGCAGTCATGTAGAGTTTCTAACTGCAACATGATAATGTGTTCAATGTCGAAATGTGTACAATATTCCAAGCTTATCCGAAGGAATCTTTTTAGATAACTGAGAAGAAGTTTCTGAGATATTTGAAGAAGATAGGACCCAGTTCTATTCTATCCATCAGAAGACTCATTTGATTAGGTAGGATAGGTTGATGAAAATTATGATGGGTATCAAGTTGATAGAAAAAACACCTCAGGAATTAGTCATTTTCTTGGCTCATCTCTTATCTCCTAACCATATCAGATCATATGTTTATATTAAAGAGAATCCTAGGTCCGCCTACATGGCGCTACCACAAACAACGATTTTCTTTTAACACATTTAATTCAAAATTAGCATTCCCTTTCATGGAAAGTTGTAACTTTTATAAAAAAATTGTGAAATTTTATGAAAAGTTGTGACTTTAATGAATAGTTGCAACTTTTATGAAAATTTGCAACTTTAATAAAGAATTGCAACTTTTATGAAGAATTTCGACTTTTATGAATAATTGTAACTTGTCCAATGAGTTGTTACACACTATGCTTTGTTGTCTA
This sequence comes from Solanum pennellii, assembly GCF_001406875.1. Classification (NCBI taxonomy): domain Eukaryota; kingdom Viridiplantae; phylum Streptophyta; class Magnoliopsida; order Solanales; family Solanaceae; genus Solanum; species Solanum pennellii. Next base: position 14,770,167 of record NC_028637.1, on the reverse strand, counting down.
TAAATAAAAAGATTTCCTCTCATTTTAAAACAATGAAAATTCTAAACTTCCTCATCTTCTGCACAATCAAATATTCGTGTAGTTTTCTCATGTTGAGTAGCTGACTCAATCATTATTTTTGTATCAACACACTTGTGAGTAGAATCATCTGTCATGAGAAGATCTATTCCTTTAAACCTCGGGTACTAAAATGGAATAATTTCCTTAAGGGAACAATGTGCATTCAATGGGATCAATTTTTTCCTCTATCTTTCATTTTATTATTACATATCATGGTATTTTTTTTATAGTCATTAATTTATGCTTATGTTGCTTATTTTTGTTTTTGAGTAGATTTTTTAAACTTTGTTGTTTATTTTTATGTTTTTTATCATTATGTTGAAGTAAAGATACGTTAATCAAGAGTTTTATGTAATCATTATACTATTGGTGTCATGTAGATTCTTAAACTTGTTAAATATATGGCTTTGGTCTTTATAGAGATTTCAGTGGCTAAAAGATTCATGGGATGTCCAAGAAGGGACTTTGAGTGTTCAAATGTTATGGTGGTCCAACACTATCTTGGAGTTTTATTTATACAAATTTCTATAATATCGAGACATTCAATCGATTAGTGACATTAAAAAAATAAAGGAATTAGTGGGATGACAAGCATTGTACTTAACCTTAATCAAACATTTGAGATTCAAATATTTGGTTGGAGTCAATCAATAACCCCTCAGAGTATGATGTATTGTTATTAATAAAAAATTAAAGAAATAATTATATCCTTATAAACTTAAGACAAAGTCTCCAAAAAATAAAGTTTTAACCATATTAATTTATTATAAACAAAAAAAATATATCTTTTGACTATCAAAATAGTGTCATTGAATGCGAACAATTATGAATAAGGGACTTGCCAATACATTATTTTATCCCAATTATTTGAGCGACATACATTATTTCATTGAACTCGAAGAGATGTGTTTTTAAATTTTAATTAACTTATCAAGTACACAACTAAAAATATTATATTTTGATTATGTGTCACGACCCAAAACCGGGCCGCGACTGGCACCCACACTTACCCTCCTATGTGAGCGAACCATCAATCTAAACCTTAACATTTCAATTTAATATCGACAGAAAGTAATGCGGAAGACTTAAACTCATTAATAAAAAGACAATTCAATAACTTCTAAAATTCAACATCTATTATTCCCCAAAATCTGGAAGTCATCACCACAAGAACATCTATGATC
>NC_028637.1:14743340-14762316 GCF_001406875.1 Solanum pennellii | reverse complement strand
TGGAACGAGACACCTGCGACGGTCCGTCGTGCCCACGACGGTTCGTCCTGCAGGTCCGTCGCCAAGTTCAGAGAGTCGATTTCAGTACCCAAATTTCAGAAGTCTAAGTCTTTTGGAACGAGACACCCTCGACGGCCCGTCGTGCCCATGACGATCCGTCGTGGGTTCCGTCGACTCACACAGTTTTTCAAGAAATAAAATCTGCTGCTCAAAACGACTAAACAGGTCGTTACATTATGTATGTAGAGACCATGAATATGAGAAAAACTCTCGCTGTTGATGAATAAAATGTTTGTACCACTTTTTGAAAATACAAATATAGATAATGAAACAATTACATATCTTTTCTAAAGACTTTGGTGATGAACAACTATAGTAAAAAAAAGAATTATAAAGAAAATTTATGAACACTTAGAATCAAATCTTTTTGGTTTTATTTTATTCCTTCTTTGGATAAAATATTCTTGACAATTATCGTAGGATTGTATCCTCTCGAAAATACTTATATTATCACATATTAGAAAATAGATTATTGATAAAATTCACCACCGCGCGAAGCTCGGACAATTTACTTAGATAACCAAAAAAGCAAACTATTGTTATCCTTCAATAGCTGAGGCAAAGTATGTAACAATAGAAGCTTGTTGTTTACAACTCTTATGGGCGGAAACTTGGAGACTTTGGAGTGGTTACTCACACTATTCCTCTTCTGTGGGAAAATACAGGTCGTCTCAATATGACTATGAATCCAGTATTCATAAAAGGACTAAGCATATTTAAGTGAGGCATCATTTTCTGAGGGGTTACTTTTAAAAGGGAAACATTATTATGCAATTTTGCAAAGACTGGAGATCAAATTGTTGATATTCTCATGAAAGCTCTGAGTAGGAACCTGTTCAAGAAAAAAAAACAGATTAAAGTTGGAGATGTTGAAACTTGACTGAGTTGATCAATGTCTGAAGAAATCAACTGAAGAAACTTGAAGGTGATTATACTGATGTAAAAGGGAGGTCAGGGCAGATCTGGGCAGTTACATCCAAACCATATGGAGGGACCCTGTCCTTTCTCAAAGGTTGACATTCTTAACACAACACTTAAATTACTTAAGAGAACCATTGCATATTCCATGTGTAAGTCATCTATGTATCTCATTACTAGAGTCTGTAATTTGAATCTTTGCTCATTTTGATAATAATGGAGATGTGTTTAATTCCTATGTGACATGTCGTGGTTTTATCCTTCCTTGTGCATGAGGGTTTTCACGTAATCTCATGTGTCGTCTTTTACTTTGAGTTATTTACTTACGCACTAATACTCTTTCAAGGACCTGGCCCATTGACTAATAGTGCACACATATTTTCTATTAAGGCTTCAACAATGCCGGTGGTGATGTCCAAAGTGTGACGAACTTAGTCAAATTGAGGAGCTTCTTGCTGTGGATTGAATAATTGACAAAGAGTCATGAGCTAGGATTTGTAGTTTCACTCATTATAATTCCAACTACAATTTATGATATTAACTTGGGTAATTAAATGTTCTGTGGTGATGAAGACGCTGCTACGTTGGACATTTGCTTTGATAAGGTGGCCAAGAGTGGGGATCTTTCACCTAGGCAACAAAGGAGAGGAAGCTTCAAAACTAAAAGGAGGACACATGAATGTGACATAGTTGGGATTGTAAGGTGATGGAAGAATTTGTTCAAAGTCACTTACTAATGTGACTAGAAGAAAGAATCATACAACATTATCAAGAACATCCAATAAATTCAAGAAGAAGTGATGAACTATCAAGAGTTGTTGGACAGATCTGATGAAGAAGACGATATAACAGAAGTGTTAAGTTAGACGGGCAAGACATCTTTTTAAGTTCATACATATATAAAATGAAGTGTGTAGTTGATAACTCAACCTTATTCTAAAGTTTTCTATTTTTGGATTACTTAAGCATCATCATTTATAACATTATCATAGAGTTTAGTATAAACACTATAATAATCACAGAGTACCTAGTTTTTTCTAACTCTTCTATTCGTCATGCTCGTTAATTAATTAGTAGAGTCTTGTTACCTCATTAGGATTAGTAAATAAGTCAAGATCACGTTACTTGTAATACTCTCTTTTAGGTCCACTTCTATTATTAATTGATAAAACTAGCCCTAAGCACCTCGCCTAACGGATTCCATTAAAAAAGGGCACCTCGCCTAACGGATTCTATTAAAAAAGACAAACAGGACTGAAATTTTGGCCCATTTTATATACATTTTAGTCATGTATAACAGAAGAAAAAATCCATGGAATGTTATGGCCTACTTAAAAGAGTTCAACTTTCAGATAAGAGATGATCATACATTTGGTGGATTCCATGGCACCAAACCTGCTAGTAATAGCATCGAGAGTATTGGGATCTATGTGATCGCCATCACATCCTCCATGATCACACCAAGATTATATTTTCACGATTCGAGTCTACACCATGGACGTGGCCACCACTCAACAACCATTGTTGGTCCCCAAGTGAACTCTCATCCTGGTTGACTACAAGCGGAAGACTAACTTAAGCATCCAAAAGCTTAAAAATGAATTTAATCAATAACTCAAATACAAAATTTTAACTTTGATAATTAACTCCAAATTAAATAAACTAACAAGAATCCGAATATATTGAATTTTCACCGTAACCTGAAAACCTCTAATAGCAACCCTAATAAGTTTTGACCCAAGTTGTAGAAACTTTGTCCAATATAATCTCCCTCAAACACTTGAATAACTGCATGAACATGTATACCGAATTGAGGATGAAAATCCCTCCTTAAGGATCCTCCTCCTGATGAAGTACGACTAAAATAATAACAAGTGCAAGACCTCTTGTCCGCCAAATCCCTAAATTCATGCAGCGCATAAGATCCATGACCACCTTGACTACTCTTGGAAAGATCCAGACAAGGTTGTTTGATAAGATACTACACGGATTTAATAAGTCAAACTTCTCATGAATTGACAAATTCTTAGTCTCGTCAGGTAAAATGACCAAAGCATGTTAAGACAAGGCATGAATGAAATCTTGTCATAAATTGATATGAAGTACCATCTTGAGTCAAGTTCTCAAACTAACCCCACTTGTCTTCTTGCAAGTAACAAGGAATGAACATGTTGGTCTAGTATCGACATCAGAGTGCCACTAATTCCTAGATAGGCCACACATGTGAAAATAGTGTAATCCACTCTGTCGGACTTCACCAACTCCACATTTTGTAACATCTCATGACAACTTTCAAGAAACTCATACTTTTAAGTTAAACTTCAGCAAATCTTGTGTCTGCATATTCATACTTTTTGGAGATAAATACTACTTAGAAGGTAAGAGATGACCCCAAAGACACTTGATCTATTTTTACTCTCATCTAGTTGATTAATTTCGTCAAACGATCTATTGGACTATTGAGTGAATGATTTGATCAATGAATATTCAATTCTTTCTACAATGTTGAATGGACTCTGACAAATTCTTCAACTTGAATCAATCTAATCAAACCCCAAAATTAATTACAAATTTTAGTTAAGGTTCTAGGACATAAATTCTTTGCAACAAATTTTATGTATGGAAAATAAACTCCAACCACCATAAATACGAAGAAAGAAGAATATTTTATTAATTAACAGTTTGAACAAAATTTTGTCCCTTTCTTGATTCATTTCTAGGATAATTTCCACCTAAAATGGTTTTTATTTTATCTCCATGTAACGAGGATTTTGTTGATTTTCATGAAGTATTTGTGGTCACGAAGAGTACGCCCATATCTTGATCTCTTTTTAAATGTTCCATGAATTTATGGAATTTTTGAGATCCCTCTCTAAGGGATATAGTACCCTTTATATAGTGTGAGTTAGAATTAGTCTTCAAGAATTCTAACTGAAACTAGACTCATCTGCTAGAGTCCCACACAGTTTTGATGTCTACAAATGTAAATTCTCTGTCTCATGAAAAAAACAAATTTCTTTTTTAAATAACCTTTGTGGGCACATAGTTCACTTAACTCTCTTATTGGTTGGAGTTTTATTGTTTGAGTGTAATCACCTGTTCCAGAAGAGGTCTTAAGGGATTGCACAAACGAAGGACCCAACAACATCTCAAAGCACGTTTTGGCCTCCCATCCAAACGTGGACACATGATCCAATTTCTCAAAAATGCTCAATAGTACAACATATGTGTCTTTGCAGATTTGTCGAGGCATGAAGTAGGTGCTTATGCATGCCAGCCTTAAGTGCATATTGAGCACATCATTCATTGTTTACAGAAGCATACCTCATATCAATAATTATTCATGGATTCAGTTTGGATATTTGAAATAGATATGTGTTGTAACAACATTATCTAGCACTGCATCTCCGAGAATTCCTAGCATTCATCTCATCGTGGAATATGATTCGTGAGTTAGGGTTTTAACAAGCCATGAATGATCAAGGAACTTGTAAGTAGAAAGGTTTCAAAGTACCAGACAATAACTAGCTTCTCAGAATCAACAAGATCAATGTGCAACCCAATCCAATTCATAAATGTTAAAGCCGCTACTTCCCCTAACGATATGAGGTAGGCACCTATTAGTTCCTCAACTACATTAACTACTTCTTACTATTTCTAATCGTTTGTTTTAGCCTACTATACATTTTTATTGCAGGGAAAAGGGAACTCTCAATACAAGAACTTGAGAATTATCATCAGGAATGATTCACGTTAGAAGATCGAATTGTTCATTACGGATAAATTTCATATTTTACGAGCGCATCCAAAGTTGCAAAGTGTAACATTGGAAATGATTTTATTTTTATTCTGAGTAAACCATCATATTGACTTTCATAAGTCTTAAAAAGTTGTAAATTAACATCACATTTGAGAAAATAGTCCCCAAGTTTCCCAAGTGATTCAAAATGAAACTTCTTGAGGCATATCCTTGTTTTCATTCCTCCCAAAATCTTACTAGTTGGGATGGAAAGTGTTAGTTTGAAATGATTCGAAAGCATTCTTTTCAATTTTATTCAGTATGAATGCATTCCTTATAAAGTCTAAAGGTTCTAACACGACAAATAGTTATTGGCAAAAGATTCTTGACCTCGAGAATCTTATGAATTCTAAGGTATACATATATAGCAGTGAATCTGTTCGGCTGAGTATGTGGATTCATTAACATACGTACATACCTAGACTTCATGAGATTCTTGAGGTCCACAATCTTTCTCCAATAACTATCTACCGTGCTAGAACCTTAAACATTATAGGGAAAGCATCTATGCCGAATAAACTTTATAAAATGTTTTTGAATCACCACAAAGTAAACTTTGTATCCCAACCGCTAATATTTTGGAATTAATGACAACAAAGAAATGTCTCCAGAATTTTCATTTGGAATCACTTGAGAAGCTTGGGGAATCTTTTCTCAGATATGCTATTGGTATACAACCGTTTAAGACATGAAAATTATCATGAGGGTCTTCTCAAGATTAAGAAAAATTAAATTATTTCCAATGCTGCATTGTTCAAGCTTGGATGTGCTCGTAAAATTTTGGGATTTATCCGTAACGAACCATTCGATCTTAAAATGGGGAAAATTATAGTGATAATTCTCAAGTTTACAACTTTGGAAAAGAGTTCTTGATGCCTTCAGTAGAACTGTGTTGTAGGGTAAGGAAGGAGATAAGAATCAAAAGAGTAGCTGATGTTGTTGAGGCACTAATATGTTCTTACCTCAGCTCGGGCTGACAAAGTAGCAGATATATCATTTATGAAATGATTGGGTTGGAGATTCATTTTATTGATCCACCTATGCTAAGGCACTTCATCGTGAGTGCTGAGAAGCTAGTCAATGTACAGTACTTGGAAATCACTGCTACATTACAAGTTTCACGACCCTTCGCTGCTTGCTAAAGCGCTAACTCACGATCTTACATGCTACCTGAGATTCCACGATGCTATTAGCACTTGGAATTTCTTGGAGATATAGCGCTAGATTATGTTGTTACAACACATATATATTGCAATAATCGAGACTGATTCCACTATTAATTATTTATTTGTAGTCAACTTTTGTAAATAATGAATGTTATGCTTAATCTGAAGTTAAGGCTAGTATGCATGAGCACATTGTTCATGCCTCACTAGATCTGCAAAGGCAGATATGTTGTAGTGTTGAGGATTTTGAGAAATTGGATCTCGTATCCACGTTTCGATGGGAGACTGAAACTACTTTCCCAAATGTGCTTGGAGATGTTATTGAGTACTTTGCTAGAGTGTGATATTTGTTTATATTGGCTTCTATAATGATACTACATATCTACGCATAAGACCTCTTATAGAATAGTCGATCAAACAATAGAACTCTATCCAACAAGACAGTAAAGTGAACTATCTGACACAAAAAAAATTCATGGGACAAGATGAGTCCAATTTCATTTAAGAATTCGACGTTTGAGATATCAAAATTATGTGGGACTCTACCAAATAAGTCTCATTTCATTTAAGGTTATTGGAGAGTGCTTAACATAAACTCAAGCTCAAACTTATATTCAGTGTAGTATATTTTCTTGAATAGGCATTTCTAAAATTTCATATATTCATGAGATATTCATAACGTGATGGAGATGTGGGAGCACACTTCTTGACAACAAAATATTTTAACAAGATACATAAAATCCTTTCACATAGATCAAATAATTTCTATGGAGGTCCACATCATCCTTAGTTTGACTGACACTAAAAAACCTTGAATCACAAAGACCAATTCTGCAACTCGGATCAAACCCCAAAATCAATTACAAATTTTAGTTAGTGTTCTAGGAGACAAAATTTCATTGGAACAAATTTTATTTATTGAAAATAAACTCCAACCACAAAATAAATATAAAGAAAGAAGAATATTTTATTAATTAACAGTTTGCGTACAATTTTGTCCCTTTCTGGATTCTTCTGTAGGATAATTTCCACCTAAAGTGGATTTTATTTAATCTCCATGTAAAGATGATTTTGTTGATTTTCATGAAGTATTTGTTGTCATGAAGATTCCGCCCACATCTTGATCTCTTTGTAAATGTTCCATGAATTTATGGAATTTTTGAGATCCCTCTCTAAGGGATATAGTACCCTTTATATAGTGAGTTGTGATTAGTCTTCAAGAATTCTAACTAAAGCTTGACTCATCTGGTAGAGTCCCACACAATATTTATGTCTACAAATGTCGAGTCTCTGTCTCATGAAAAAAACTGATTTCCTTTTTAGATAACCTTTTTGGCACATTGCTCACTTAACTCTCTTATTAGTTGGAGTTTTATTGTTTGAGGTGTAATCAACGGTTCCAGAAGAGGTCTTAAGAGATCGCACGAAAGAAGGACCCAACAACATCTCCAAGAACATTTCATCCTCCCATCCGAAATTGGACACAAGATCCAGTTTCTCAAAAATCTTCAATAAGACAACATATCTGTCTTTGCAGAAGAAGGTGCTTGTGCATGCCAGCCTTAAGTGGAGATTGATCATATCATTCATTGTTTACAGAAGTATACCTCAAATCAATAATTTTTCATGGAGTCAGTTCAAATATTTCAAATAGATATGTGTTGTAACAATATAATCTAACACTGCACCTCCAAGAATTCCTAGCGTTTGTATCATCGTGGAATATGATTCGTGAATTAGAGTTTCAACATGCTATGAAGGATCATGGAACTTGTAAGTAGCAAGGTTTGAAGTACCAGATATTAACTAGTTTCTATGAATCAACAAACTCAATGTGCAACCCAATCCAATTCATAAATGGTGATTCCCCACACAAGTTGAGGTAGGCACATATTAGTTCCTAAACATATTAACTACTTCTTACTATTTCTAATCGTGTGCCTTAGCCTACTATACATTTTTATTGAAGGCAAAGGGAAATTTTTATCAAAGAACTTGAGAATTATCATTAGGAAAGATTCACATTAGAAGATCGAATGGTTCATTACGGATAAATTTCATATTTTACGAGCGCATCCAGAACTTCAAAGTGTAACATTGGAAATAATTTTATTTTTCTTAATTTTGATTAAACCCTCATGCTGACTTTCCCAGGACTTAAATAGTTGTAAACGAACATCACATTTGAGAAAAGAATCTCCAAGTATTCCAAGTGATTCCAAATGAAACTTCTAGAGGCATTTCTTTGTTGTCATTCCTTCCAAAATCTTACCATTTGGGATACAAAGTTTTAGTTTGAAATGATTTGAAAGCATTTTTTCAAGTTTATTCAGTAAGAATGTTTACCCTATAAAGTCTAAAAGTTCTAGCACGAAAGATAGTAATTGACAAAACATTCTTGACATGAGAATCTTTTGAATTCTAAGGTATACATATATAGCAGTGAATTTGTTCGGCGGAGTATGGGGATTCACGACCATTCGTATATACCTAAAATTCATAAGATTCTTGAGGTCAACAATCTTTCTCCAATAACTATCTACAGTGCTAGAACCATTAGACCTTATAGGGAAAGCATCCATGTCGTATAAAGTTTAAATGAATGCTTTTGAATCACCACAAGATAAAACTTTGTATCACAATCGCTATGGTTTTGGAAGTAATGACAACTAAGAAATGTCTCCGGAATTTTCATTTGGAATCACTTGAGAAGTTTGACGACTATTTTCTCATATATGCTATTAGTATACAATCGTTTAAGACTTACGAAAATTATCATGAGGGTCTTCCCAAAATTAAGAAAAATAAAATCATTTCCCATGTTGCATTGTTCAAGCTTGGATGTGCTCGTAAAATTCTGAGATTTATCCAAAATGAACCGTTCGATCTAAAAGTGAGGATCATTCCTAGTGATAATTCTCAAGTTTATAACTTTGGCAAAGTGGTCTTGAGGCCTTCAGTAGAAATGTGTTGTAGGGGTAAAGAAGGAGAGTAGAAACAAGAGAGTAGCTGATGTGGTTAAGGCACTAATAGGTGCCTACCTCAGCTCGCACAGGCGAAGTAGCAGCTATATCATTTATGAAATAATTGGGATGGACATTGATTTTATTGATGCACCTTTGCTAAGGTACTTCATCGGGAGTGCCGAGAAGCTAGTCAATGTACGGTACTTGTAAATCAGTGCTACATTAAAAGTTTCACGACCCTTCGCTGCTTGTTAAAACGCTACCTCGCGGATCATACATTCTACGTGAGATTCCACGATGTTATTAGAAGTTGGAATTTCTTAGAGATGTAGTGCTAGATTATGTTCTTATAACACATCTCTATTTCAAATATTCGAGACTGATTCCAATACTAATTACTTATTTGTGGTATATTCTTGTAAATAATGAATGCTATGCTCAATCTAAAGTTAAGGCTAGTATGCATGAGCATATTGTTCATGCCTCGATAGATTTTCAAAGGCAGATGTTTTGTACTGTTGAGAATTTAGAGAAATTGTATCTCGTGTTCGTGTTTAGATGGGAGAGTGAAAGTACTTCCCCAAATATGCTTGGAGATGTTATTGAGTACTTGCTAGAGTGTTATCTTTGTTGATATTGGCTTCTATAAAGATACTACATTTCTAAGCATAAGACCTCTTATAGAATAGTCGATCACACAATATAACTCTATCCAACAAGACAGTTAAGTGAAATATTTAACCCAAAAAAAATTCACAGGATAAGATGAGTCCAATTTCATTTAAGAATTCGACATTTGAGATATCAAAATTATGTGGGTCTCCACAAGATGAGACCTATTTCATGTAAGGTTCTTGGAGACTACTTACCCTAAACTCAAGCTCACACTTATATTAAGTGTAGTATATTTTCTTAAATAGGCATCTCTAAGGTTCATATATTCATGAAATATTCATAAAGTGATAGAGACGTGGGTGCGCTCTTCTTGACAACCAAATATTTTAACAAGATCTATAAAATCCTTTCACAAAGATCATATAAATCCTAAGGAGGTCCACATCATCCTTAGTTTGACTGACACTAACAACCCTTGAATCACGGAGAAATCATAATAGAGGAATCAAGGGATAAACATATTTCCACTAACAATCTTTATGAATAAAATTATTCTTTTCATTTATTATTTAATTGCAATATATTATTTGTATTTGAGAAAATATATTGCAAACAAAATTGGCACTCCCATTGTGAGACAATTTAGCCTTCATCTCCTCTCTCACAAATCAAATGAATATCTAAAGCCACAAACCACAAAGATTGAAAATCCATTTATGTGGGTGTACTTCAAATTTCGTCTTTGAGTTTATAAAGTTTACACTCCGACAAGTCTTGAAGTAGAGGACATTTATAGACACCAACATTTTGTTGAACTCTATTAGATGAGACACTTCCTCAAGATCAGTATGACAATTTGGAAAGTTCCCATTAGTGGGAACATCCTCCCGAATGAGCTCAACACACTTTGTATCTTAGGACAAGTTTAAATTGGATTTCAATATCATTGTTGTCAATGTTCACAAGTCATACTAATTCAAATTACCAAAATTCTAGCATTAGATGTCTCAACAATTAATAGGTCTCCCAAATACTTTAATATGGAAAAAAAGATTACAGTATTAGTTTTCATTTATATTTTCACAGAGGCTATGGATCAGTGCAGTCCAAGCCAAGTCAAACTTTTTATTAGGTATCTGGACAATAATAACTCATATACACCCTCTGCCCGACGCAATGCTAACAAGTTTTCTTTTTTGAGCTATATTTTACATAAGTTATGGTTGGTCCAAGCCAAGTGAAACTTAGCATGAGGTATATGGACAATAACAAATCATGCACACTCACTGCATTACCCAATGCTAAGTAATTAAATACCAAATTAAGCTAAATTTAAGTGACCATCAAAGCTAGCAATATACTGATCATACTAATATAATAAATTTACATTATTAGGAATTATGTGGAAGTTATGATAAAGGCATTGTCAAAAAAATATTGATATAAACAATAATTGCATGTCAATTCTAAGCAAGTTGGGGTCAATTCTCTTTATTTTTTTGGATCAGAGCGAGGAGGAATGGATGAAAGGTAAAATGTTTAAGTTATACTTCTAATCACAACAATACCTTAATCTAATAATAAGATAATGAAGACATAAATAACTTCACAGATGGGTGGTGCTCCAAAATTCATTTAATTAATACCTACCTAGAATAGTAGGGTTCACAGAACATAATAAAAGGCAATTGAATACATTCTTCACTAGAGGAAAAAAAGTTTGCATCAGAAATATAAGTTTTAGCATTCAATCAAAATTACCTGGTCGTCAAGGAAGTGAATTGAGAACCATGAGGTATCAAGTACAATTCCCAGCGGTGGCACAAAAATCTTGATGATTGTTGTGTTTATGCTTGTACGGATAAAATTACCTAGTAATAAAATCAAGCAAGCAAAATGTTAGGTTTAGAAATAAAAAGACAGAGGGAGAGATACCAATTGATGTAATCCTAAATGCAAGAATAATAAAGCGAACAACAGTCAATCAAATGAAATATACTATCAAGAAATAGAAAGAAAGGCAGAGAGATTCAGAAGAAAAAAAACAATGATCTAGCAACTAAAAGACATTTGATTACTAGAATAAACTATAAGGGTGAAAAGAAATTGAACTCATACAAGTGGAGACTTATCAAGAGGGTTCAATTGAATAGATATGAGGGTTTCCCCAAACTCACAAAGAAGTCTAAACATCGAATGTTCATTCAAAAATCAACCCCTAAATAAACCCTAGTTTCTACTATTTAAAATAGTAGATAGAGTAACCTAAGATGTTTACAATAATACCCTTGAGATAAAACCAATGAAAGTCTAATCTATCACTTATTTAAAATGTAGTCATATCTTTGTTAAATTCCCATTTGAGTATATTGTAGATCGTCCATGCTTCATTCATTAATTTTCTAATGTATCCAAATTGCTTTGAATTGAATTGATGGTCTTAATATCCATGATGACTAATCCATATCACATCATGATATGTATAGGACACCACAACATGAATATAATTTTACATATTTTATGTTATAATCTGAAATAACTAAATATATACTAGTAATGTGTACTGACTACATGTGTGATTTGGAGTAGAGTAATTAACATCTTCTAGGTAAGAAATTGAAGAGTTCCCTTTGATTCTCTTATAGTCGACTTTTAAACTCAAAAGAAAATTTCAAAATTCTAGATATGTTTTTCTTAGAAAAAACTCTTTTACCTGGAGGAACAACAAAGAGTTAGAACAGAGATGAAAAAGAGAAGGAAAAGATAGGAGTAACATTACCTTGGTTGAGTGATATATCTTGTGTGAGAAGAAGAGAGACAGAACATTGGATCAGAGAGTTGGTACAACCCACAAGGGAAGGAGTAGATTAACATTCAGTTTTACAAGGAAGCAACGTAGTGAGAAGAAAAAGAAAATGAGCTCCATATGAAGCTCAAGTTAGTATTTATAGGTAGGGTTAATGAAAGTGGGCTTTACCCTAATCATATGAGAAATATATTGTTTTGATAGTTTTATTTTGGGCTTGGGCCAAAAATTTATTTTCATTTTTGGTCAATTAATGAAATGGTCAATACAACCAAACAAAATCTTTTTTAAAAACGGGTTTTCGGGGTAATGTAGCAAGTACTAGAATATGGTAAAGAAATGTCAATCATGTAAATTTTCAAAACATTTAAAATATGAAATTGTCAAGATTTTCGTGAGTTCCTCATATTGTAAATACCTTCATCCCCCGTTCGCAACTAATTACATTCGGATTTTGTGGGAATATAATCAATCAAATTACTATCTATTGTAGATGATGAGAGCATGGGAGATGTATTGATGACAAAAGATAAAGTAATCCTGAAGGGTTTTCTAGCTCCTCCAAAAATTTGTGAACAATATGAATTGAATTTGTTGATTCTCTCAATGAACTTCATGCACAATGGCCAAGGATTATTTACTCCATACAGGAATTTGGTAAACATTGAAACCTGTCTCATGTTCAAGTACTTACGTCACAGACTAAAAGGTTGAAATTCCTACCTTTAATTTGAATCACCTTGCATGATGAATGCACGAACAACTAAAAGTACACGAGGATGACAGATCGATGTCATGTCTCCTACGTATCAATTACACTTTTGACCTATTTTGTAGGTACAAAAAAAATTATGCGCATCAAATCAGGAAGGCACAATATTATCATCTCAAAAAAGTGGCTCTCGTGTTCTCCTTCATCATTAGCTAAAGGGAATTTGGAGAATTCTTACCTTACCTACACTTTCATCTTCAATAATGACGTATCATACATTCTATGAACAATACTATTTAAGTAAGAAATTGTATTGCAAGTGAAGAGGAGTGAGTCTTTATTGGAGATGAAGTAAATTTCAAAGAATTTACTATTTTGAATGGTCAAAGTGATTTCAGGATATCGTTTTAACAATAAATATTAAAAAGTGCATCGAAATATAGATGATATGCTTCCTCATAAATATACGGACAACATATTGGGATAACTCAAGAAACAAAAACTTTCAATTGATTGAGGACAAAGAATGGGAGCAGAAAGGAAGAATTCCTAGATTAGAACAATAGAATATCGGAATAGTAGTTAAGAGTTCTTTTAAGTTATAATCTTACTCAAAAGGTCAAGAAAGAGAAATATTAATTAACCTTATAAATAATATTAAAAAAATATTAATGGATAAACAGCATTCCAAATTAATATCATAGCGTTCTTCACAACTTTCCTTTCCCGTAGCTATATTTTCTACAAGTTCATCACTCATTATCTCATAATTGGTTAATTCATCAAAAGTTGCTTAGATAAAATGTCAAACTTAAACATGGTCAACCGTTTTGACAAGAGAGATTTCAACTCTACGAATTGTTGGATTTTATTTGCCCTGATTTCTTACCATAAATAGGTTTTCCTTTAAGGAAAAGGTTTTTGATTGTCTAATCTTTTTTCTAGTCGGAAAAGGTTTAGGACTCTATAAATAGAGACATATTCCTTCTAACTTAATCAGCATTCACAATATAATCTTAAGGGCTTTGAAAGTTTTGGTTAGGGGGAGAACTTATGGGTCACAAGCTTGATACGCTATCACTTATGTGAACCTCCCATGTATTCCGAGTGAATTAGTTGAGGTTGTTTCTCTCTATATTTTGTATTGTCATATTTATAGTGGATTGCTCATCTTCTTTGTGGACGTGGGTCGATTGACCGAACCACGTTAAATGTTCGTATTTTGATATATTTCTCATTGTCTTCTTACTTGTTGTCTTTCGAGGTTTGGTTTGCTAGCTTCCGCATTACTCCTGCTTATTTTCGGTCCTTAAAAGTGGTGTCAGAGCTAAATTCAATGACGGAGTCAGGTTCAGTGTTTCGATAATCGATAATGAACCAGGTTAGAAAGAAGTGTTCATCTTGACAGGTGCAGTTCTAGCCGCATACTTTTTTGACAATAATGGAGAATTTTGTTGGAGAAATTGTTTTAGAGTGGTTCTCTATGTTGAGACATAAATTTTGCAAAGGAGTCTATGGAGATGATAAGAAAGTTGTTGAAGATTAAGTCAAGAAGGTGCACAAATTTATTTTGTTAGAAATTCAGGCCAAGGGGGAGATTTGTTGGGTTTTATTTCCCTGATTTCTTACCATAAATAGGTTTTTCTTTTAGGAAAAGGTTTTAGATTGACTAATCCTTTTTCTAGTAGGAAAAGGTTTACTACTCTATAAATAGAGACATGTTCCTTCTAACATAATCACCATTCACAATGTAGTCTTAAGGGCTTCGAGAGTTTTGGTTAGGGGGATAATTTATGGGTCACAAGCTTGAAACACCATCACTTGTGTGAACCTCCCATGTATTCCGAGTGAATTGGTTGAGGTTGTTTCTTTCTGTATTTTGTACTCTTATATTTATAGTGGATTACTCATCTCATTTGTGGACGTAGGTCGATTGACCGAACAACGTTAAATCTTTGTATTTTGATATATTTGTCGTTGTATTCTTACTCTTCGTCTTTCGAGGTTTGGTTTGCTAGCTTCCGCATTACTCCTGCTTATTTTCGGTCCTAACACGAACCAAGTAATTTATGATTAGTAAATAAAAATATTTCACTGAAGTCGGTTGGAAAAGTTCTACACGCGTTAATACATCATTGAGTTGTCATGAGCATAGTTTTAGTTTAATAGCAAAGGAATGATTTGATATTAGCATAGTTTTAGGTTAATAGCAAAAGAATGATTTGATTTTTCTAAAACTACAAAGTATAACTGGACAGAGCTCAACAATACTAGTAGGGAGTGTATCAATTCCACTTCCTTCAGAAATATGCCAAATACAACCATTGACAAATCAAAAAATATGACATTTTCGTTATTGCTGAAAATATTGTGGTGAACTAGAGACACATCCATATTTTTGTGGATAAATTTTTGACGATCACTTTTTCTAAGGCAATTTGTCAAGATATATGATCAATTTTTTAAACAACATCACTTATGCTGATGAAGTCTTGCCCAATATCATATTTAAATAGCAAAAACATACTAATGTACAATTGTGTCTAGGAGGTAGGATGTACACAAATCTTACCCCTTTGCGGAACAAAAAAGATTTTTTTCTAATTGATCCACAATTCAAAAGATGGATTTATCCAGACCACTTTTGAAGTCATTTTTTCTTGTAGTGAACATTTAGTATAATCTCACAAGTGAATTTGAGCATAGTAAGAACTAAAGTCTACACATATTTTATTCTTATCTTTGTGTTATAATAATGTATTTCTAATAGACCCACGAGTCAAAAAAAAAATTTTGAAACATGGTTCTAAGAAAATAATATGACAACAAAATAGCAATATAGAAAACAAATTTAGGTTTACACGTAGATATTCTTCAAGTGATTAGATGATATAGTCTTTGTTAAAAAATAAAATAGAAAATTGCAAGATGATATACATTTATATGGGAAAGTCATGTAGATTTTGATGGTGAAATTATAAAATTACAATTGAAAATAAATTATCTTCACGTTGAGACATGAATATATATTTCCTCTCTTTAAGGAGATTTAAGCTCATGACAAAAACTCTTTTTACAAATCTAGCAATAATCTTCTTAATTTGTCCCCTCCAGACAACATACCTGAATTTCAAAGTACAACTAAATAAATACTGGAGAGTTGAATCCAGATCCGTAAAAAGAACATCTCCATTCAACTAATAAGAATTTTCTTTTTGACTCACTTTATGCACTTTATATTTTCTAATACAACAATAAAAAAGTAAAATCATCACTATTTGTAGTGGAGAAACTCTTCCTTGTAATGAATAGGAAGATTATGGGGTAGTAAATTGGGTAGAAAAATGATGTGGATGTTACATCAGTGACAAGGCATAAAAAGAGAGAATAATAAGTGAAATAATAGTGTCATTGAGAAGTTATGGCCAATATGACTGTCCATGTTCAGTCACTAAATAAAATGCAGTTACTCTCAACATTGTGCAAAAAAAGTAAGACCATCACTATTTATAGTGGAGATTGCAATGAACAAGAAGATTATGGGGTTGTAAATTTGGTAGATAAATGACCTAGGGGTTAATTACATGAGTTTGAAAACATAAAAAAAATAGAATAATGATTG
Organism: Solanum pennellii; assembly: GCF_001406875.1. Lineage (NCBI taxonomy): Eukaryota > Viridiplantae > Streptophyta > Magnoliopsida > Solanales > Solanaceae > Solanum > Solanum pennellii. The sequence goes on along the minus strand of NC_028637.1, from coordinate 14,745,652 downwards.
AAATAATGGAGTTTCAATGGGATGTTATCGCCAATATGGTTGACCGCGTTCAGTCACTAAACAAATGACAATTACTCCCAACGTTCTCCTAACAAAGTTAGACCGTCCTTATTTACAGGGAAGAAATTTTTCCTTGCAATGAATAGGAAGAATATGGGATAGTAAATTGGGTAGATAAATGGCTTAAATGATACATGAATTTTAAAACATAAAGTATAAAATAATGAAGTTTCAATGTTATGGTCATGGTTGACCACATTCATTTTCTAAACAAAATATAATTATTCTCTCACACACACACATACACACAAACACACACACACGCGCGCGCACGCATGTACGTAAAGAGCTTTGTGAAGTCGGCAGACATATCCTGGATGAGCGGTATCCAGAAAATCAGGAGGTTGAGACATATAAACTTCCTCCTCAATTATATGTGCAAGCGAGATATTTTATAATACATAGAGTAGTTGGTTTGACAACAAGACGTGAAGGTATCAGAAAAGTAAATACCTGCCTGCTGATGGAAGCCTTTCTCCATAAAGTATGCCACTGGACGCACGCACGCACGCACGCACGCGCGCGCGCGCACACACACCCACACACACACACACACACACACACACACACACACACACACACACAAATATATATATATATATATATATATATATATATATATTTATATTCACCCTCATATTGCTAATAGTAAAAATTTTAAACACTCGATAGAAATGAAGAATAAATTTTACATTTTGAAGAGATATTACAAATAATCTTAAAGACTCTTTGAGAAGTAATGATTGTAACATACAGAGAATTGCTAGTTGGAGAATCTTAGAAGCCTTGTTGATTGACTAGCTGAACTTACAATTATTTTGTGAGGATTCTACTCCTATATAGTAATCCCCTCCTACATTTTTTCTGTCTCTAACCATAATTTTTTTTTTTATATAGTAAAGATGAATTTCTAATTTGGAAAGACACTAATAACAATATGAAGTTTTTTCTCTTGGATGATTTAAGCAATTTGACTTGTCAATTTGTTTTTTCATTTTCAACTTTATTTTAGTGTACCAAAAAAATAGATATACAACATATATTTGTTCATTGAAAGTAGACAAAAATAATGAAAAATTATTTGGATCCAATTATCAAAACTAACAATCAATTAGTAATTCTTATAAGAAAAACATGAATTAGTTAGGAAATTCGTTATTAAAACGTATATACCTAATAGTATTTTTGACAATTATTCCCTAAATATTTTAACAATGGAGTTTTGATGTTTAGTAATCATGTCATTTTTTTTTGTAATGATAAAATTTAATCAAGAACATATTTTTTGAAAATAAAATAAAAATTAGTGCAAATTGTACCAATTTGTGATACTTTATTTGCGCTCCAACACTTAAGCTTTAGAAAAGATAATATATCTTTGAATATATTTTTTATCTCGTATATAATTTTGATTTTGTAAAAACTATTATATATGTGGTTCAAACAAAACATTAGTGAAAACTCACAATTCGTTCTTCAATTCACAAGCCTTATTTCTCAGTCTCGTACTCCTCCTCCCTGATGACTCACCTTCTTGAGCTTTGCTATGTGAATTTTATGCCCCTTTTCTCCAATTTTTGTCTGGCCAACATTGGATTGCCTGTTAAATCTAATCCACACACAATTTTGTGATAAGATTAGTGCTTCTTACCCATTCCCATTACAATAGTGGCTCTGAGTTCATGCGCAATAGCATTTTGAAGATTTTCATATGGGTAATAAAAAATGACATTGTTGAACATCAATTAGAGATCTTTTAATAAATTGACAATTTCAAAATTCGGAAAAACAACTTCTGCTAACTTGTTTTTGATATTCTGTAAATTCATATGTTGCTTAATTTATTTAGTATAATATAGATCTATCTAAAAAAATATACATATTAGAACTAATAACGAATATATAATCCATTTTTTATGATCCTTACACTGTAAACTTGACCTCACATTAAGTTTTAAAAGAAGGAAAATGACTTTTGGTATGAAACATGTCATATACTCCTTTTCGATTTTATGTAACACAATGTAACGACCTGTTTAGTCGTTTTAAGCAGCAGATTTTATTTCTGGGAAAACTGTCTGAGTCGACGGAACCCACGACGGACCGTCATGGGCACGACGGGCCATCGAGTGGGTCTCGTTCCAGAACACTTAGAATTCTGAAATTTGGGTACTGAAATCGACTCTCTGAAATTCGTAACGGAATGGCACGACGGACCGTCGTGGGCACGACGGACCGTCACAGACCCTTTA
>NC_028637.1:14718260-14738694 GCF_001406875.1 Solanum pennellii | reverse complement strand
TTTGTACTGACCCCTACTTGTATTTGTTTTCTTTGTTATTTGTGGAGTGCAGCAAACGTACCGTCGTCTTCAACTCAACCGCAACGCTAGCCAGTCATCATTACACCGGATTTCAGGGTGAGCTAATGCTTCTAGCTTGGAACTGGATCTTCTTCTTCATGTCTTGATGCCTTGAAGTTCCGGCATGGACTAGCTTTTGTTTATTTTAGCTTCTTAGAATACTCTTAGTTTAGTAATTTGATCATAGATGTTCTTGTGGTGATGACTTCCAGATTTTGGGGAATAATAGATATTGAATTTTAGAAGTTATTGAATTGGTTTTTATTAATGAGTTTAAGTCTTCCGCATTACTTTCTATTGATATTAAATTGAAATGTTAGGGCTTAGATTGGTTGGTTCGCTCACATAGGAGGGTAAGTGTGGGTGCCAGTCGCGGCTCGGTTTTGGGTCGTGACACACAATTTTACCATCAACCTATTAGAAAATATATAACATATTTCTGTATTTGAAAATAATCAAGCTATAAATTTTTGTATTATTATTGAGAAGTTTTGTAGTCACACAATATATTACAACGTATTTAAGACCATAAGTTTTAGAATGTATTTGTTTCATGTAAAGTCAAAGTAAGCATGTCTTTAAAGATAAAAAAAATATGGATATCAATGTTCATCTTGTTTTTATTAAGAAATATTATTTTTTTCATAATAGGTCATAGAGGAAAAGTGTTACATAAAATAGAAGAAATGAAGTACTCTTTTTAATTGTAAAAGTTTTAGTTTATAAATACTGTACAAATATAAGTATAAGAAAATATAACATTTAGATTAACAATGTATTTACCTATCTTGGGAAGTCGAGATTCTAAAAGGCAACAATGCTTGTGAGATCTCATCACATCAAAGATTTTTATCAAATCTTGATAAATTTTCTTCATTTTGTCATTAGATTGATAATCACTTTTTCTTCATTTAACTTTATTCTTTGTTCAGCTTATTGTTTGAAAAAATTCAGAAATCTTTTCCTAAATAAACATACCTGTGAACCATATTACCTTTTCACTGTCAACTTTTAATTAAAAAATGCATATATATAATTTCACTCTTATATTGCTATTAGTGAAAATTATAAACACTCGATAGAAATGAAGAATAAAATATTCATTTGAATAAAGATTGTAAATAATCTTACAGACTCTTTGTGAAATAATGATCATAACATACAAAAAATTGCTAGTTGGAGAATCTTAGTAGGTATATTGATTGACAAGCTGAACTTTCAATTTATTGGTGAGGGTTAGACTCTTACTTTGTAATCCCCTCCTACATTTTCTCCTTCTCTAATCCTAATTTTTTTTATTTTAATTTTTCAAAATAAAGGAGAATTTCTAATTTGGAAAGACACCAACAATAATATGATGTTTTTTCTCTTGGAATATTTAAGCAATTTGACTTGTCAGAAATTACTTTTTCCTTTTTAGATTTATTTAAGTGTACCAAATAATAAATATGCAACATAGATTTGGTCAATGAAAGTAGAAAAAACTAATGAAGAATTATTTGGAGCCGATTATCAAATCTAACAATAAATTAGTGATTTTTATAAGAACAACATGAATGTGCTAGAAATTCGTCATTAAAAATTATATAGCTAATAGTATTGTTTGACAATTTTTCCCTAGATATTTTAACACTAGAGTTTTGATTGTACCAGTTTGTGATACTTTATTTGTGCTCCAACACTTAAGGTTTAGAAAAGATAATACATCTTTGAATATATTTTGTATCTCGTAGATAATTTTAACTTTGTAAAAACCATCATAAATGTGGATCAAACAACAAATTAGTGAAACCTCATAATCTTCAAACATCATAAGTAAAATATATTCAAAAAGAAATAAAAAGAGATTAATGAAAAAGACGGAGTATCCCTTAGTTTGTCCAATAATCTCTGTAAGTCTTTGTAAGTTTATATGTCATAGCTTTATGAATGCACTCTCATCTTCTTCATCATTAAAATTTGTCTGATATAGACACTTACAACACCCTTTTAAATTTTCATACTTAAACCTAACATTCTACTTATGAAAAATTGAGAATACATCAACCTCAATTGATAATGAAATGTGAGAATTTCGCAGCCATCATTTTCTGATTTTCTAATCCATGAAATCGCGCTGAACATTCCAACACCATATCTTCTTCAACTTTCTCCATTTTCAAAGAAAAGTTTTGAGTGTTATTTTAGAGGATTTAAATCACTTGGTAAATTATGATCATATGATTTCTTTTTCAAATAGACATACCTTGCATTAACGAGTAGTTGTTAGATTCATAAAAAAATATTTTGATCAAATATGAATTGAATAAATCATGAAAATTTAATGCGAATGAGGTAAAATGAAATATGTGTTTTCTTGTTCAATGTCATATTCTCATAAAAATCATGGTATATTAATTGTATTCACTTTCTTGAAATAACATTTTTTATACAAATAGTAGTGTTTTGTCATGACATTATTTATTTTTTTCCAAATTGAATTCGAAAATTTTACTCATTTTTAAAGAAAGAACTTTCCAAACTTTATTTAATAAAAACAGAAATGAAGCAACAACGTTACAAAACATTATTGATGTCGGCCCCCTGCTCCAAGTCTGGAGGAATATCTATTGATTTTTCATGACTCACCACACTCATAGTAGGACTAGGAATCACCATATACTAACAAAAATCTAAATATATTGAATGGTCAAGGTAACCTAAAAACCTCTTATAGCAACCATGATAAGTCTTGACCCAAGTTGTAGAAAATTTGTCCAATATAACCTCCCTCAGACACTTGAATAACTGCATGAACATGTATATTGAACCGAGGATGAAAACCACTCCATAATGATCCCCCTCCGGATGAGGTAACACTAAAATAACAACAAGTGCAAGAACTCTTAACGAACAATATGACCTTGTTGGCCAAGTCGAGTAGTTGACCTACATAGTCTTTTATAGTCTCTGATTCTTTCATTCTCTTTATTCAAATTCTAGAATCAAATTCATCACTTGCATTCTGCACTCTTTCATTTCCTTGGTATTCTTTGTTGATATACTCCTAAATTTCTGCAGCAGATTTCATTTGCGTAATTTTGGTAAGAATTGAAAGGGATACTGCAAAGAAAATACAATCTTTAGATTTGGATTTCCTTGTCTTATTCTCCTTGTGATGCCTCATCTGATTCCCCATTGGATTATCACCGAAAGTAGTTACTTCATAATCCTCTTCCACTGCTTTCCAGAGATCCAGCGCTTCAAGATGAACCGTCATTCTAATTGTCGAAGCTTGATTATTCTCACAATTGAAGACTAGTAGAGTTAAGAAGCTTGTTTCAGAATTCATTTTTCTATAAAATATTTAAGATAGTAGTTCAAAGAAGGGTTTATATGGTTCAGTGTCTTCTTACAGATCACTCAAGATGGCAATGCTCTGATACCAATCTGTCATGATTACTAAGAAAGAAAAGATAAGAATTAAGGTTTTGTTTCATAGTTTATTGAAATAATGCATGAATTCATAACTTAAAAAACTACACAAAAGGAGTAAAATGAGCTAAAATTATCTCCAATAACTAAAGCCTAAAATATAGCAACTAATTAATCAAATTTAGTCATTTACTACAAACTAATTTATCTTAACTTAGTTTTACTTTTAAATTGTATATTGATACATCAAAAAGTGGAACTGATCTCCTGTTCTTGGGGCACCACTTTAAACAGGAGTCCATCAGAGTCTCCATGGTCGCACCAAGGTCATATACTTGAAAAGGGTTAAAAGGGAACAAGGTTAAATCAAATTATATAGTTTTTAACTTAATGAAATACAATGTTATCGAGACTACTTACCAGTTGGGAAACAATTGAGTGAAATACAATGTTTTTAGTGATGACACATATTGTTCGATTGAATAATCTAAAGATTCAAGTTTGTATCCGATTTCTGTTAATCAAATGAATTTATTTCTACATATGGTCAAGTCTCAGAGAAATAAAAGTCATGTATTTATAGAATAACAAACGCTTTATGCAAAGATAACACACTATGAAAGATAAAGAATTAAACTTAAGAGTCTTAAAGATGAAGAATGTCTAAAATACATCATACATAAAAAGTGGTCTTCTGAAGGATAAACATCAGTTGAATTCCTGGAGGTTACATATTAATATATTTTCTTGTGCGTTTTAATTGTTTTAATAATTCTATGTTCCAATTTCACAAGTATAATTGAAAACCACACTGGACATTTAGTTGACAACATTATGTATATTACAGAAAATCCAATAACTAGACCACAATTGTAACCCATGAGAACCATCTTCTAACTGAGACAATCCAATAACTAGACCACAATTGTAACCCATGAGAACTGTCTTCTAACTGATCATGGTGAATCTTCTTCTTCTTCTTCTCACTTGGAGTTATTGCTTATTGTATCCTATCATCACTACCACAATGTTTTGAGAGTGGTAACCCTCGTAGCCCATAATTTCCTTGGTATGAACTTTTATCAAATGTATTATAAAAAAAATTCCGTGGGGATGCATCCAACAAGATGACTGTGAGAGTGATCTAAGAATCAACAAGTCTGAGGGATTCAAGCTGATGAAGAATTCCTCAGCTGATTTTTTAGATAAGGATCCAATGATTCGAGAACAGATAAATTTGCAATGTCACTAGTCTATGACCTTCCAAGACATTATGAGATAAGTTCAACCCACAAAGTCCAATGAAATCTCCAATAATTTGATGCAAATGGACCGGTCAGGTAATTGGATGAAAAATCTAATGAAATCAATTTGGCCATCGCAGTTGTTATTTCAAACTTATAACTCCTTTAGCTTTCCAAATCTAAAAAAATCGGAAATTGGTCATTCAAGATGGTTATTATCAAGGTCTGAAGCCTCTTTGTTGGTGAGATTCCATAGAGGTTTAAGAATAGGCCCCGAGAGATTACAATCACTCATGACAATGTCATTAAGTGAAGGGATTAGACTTGAAGAATATGAATGTGACAAATCATGATATGTCAAGCTAGAAAACTCACCAAATAGAGGTGAAATAAGCAATCTAGAGAATGTGTGGTTCATTTATATATTTATATCTTAGGAATAGGACAATTAAGAATGTGTGGATCATCCAAGGCACATTAGTATGGGGTACTCCTCGTCTTTGTACCGAGGTGAGAAACCCACATCCTTCTCAATAGAATAGATGTGGCGATTCCCGTGGTGATTAGCCCACCCAAATGTTATTTTTGTTGAGATGGATTGGGTCAATACTAAACAATGGGTACCCAAATTTTAAGTTTAACCATAACAATATAGTTTTTTTTTCTTTTGAGGATTTTCTATACAAGCTTTTGACACAAATCCACCAAAATTAAAACATGAAACAATGAATATATAAAAATCTTAGCTTTTTTACTATCAAAAGATGAGTTTGTTCAGACCTCTTTTGAAGTAAGGTCTTTTTTATAGTGAACAATATATTCAGCTTAATCTTACAAGTGAGCTATAGGAGACTAAGGTGTACATAAATTTTACACATATACTTGAGTGATAAAAATTGTTGTTTGTAATATACACACGATTAAAAAGAAAAGTTCCGAACTTGGTTGCGCGCGGCAAACAGACACACACACACACATGCACGCGCACGCGTGCACGCACGCGCACGCGTGCACGCACGCACACACACACGCGCGATATTTATTTAGTCCGATTTATACTTTGTTAATTTAATCATATATGAAATTATGAATTTTATAAGTCTATTTTTATTAGTACTAATATTACTAATATATGACTTTTATATTCGTTTTTAAATGTACTTTTATCGTATTTTCTTTCTTTATCCTTCCTTACTGATATGGCTTCTTTAAGGAGCTACATATTTGTGTATTTACTAATACTGGAGCTTAATGAGAGATTATTAAGAATTAGTCATATAGATATATTTATATTATTAGAGGGTATAGTATCTTAATAAGTTTTTCATATTTCTTTCTTGATGATCGATATATAACTCGATTATTATCAATTTTATTTAGTGAATAGAATATAAATTTGTAAAACTAATATTTTTAATTTCAACATTTTCTATATAATAATTTAACTTTAAAATAATTGTACGGGACAAACGTGCAACGCATGTTCCTAGGAACTAGTATATATAAAATTCATTAAGAGTACTTAATTAACAAATTCCAACCTCTTCAAAGCTAATTAATTCATTATCAAAAATCACTTTTTTTGCCAATAAAATTATATGTAGACAAGAGCCTACACAAGCTTATAAGTTCACTAAAATTGTTCATCATCTAAAAAAATTATAATGTACTCTAGCTGTCACGACCCAAAACGTGCCGCGAGTGGCACCCACACTTATCCTCCTAGGTGAGCGAACCAACAAATCTAAAACCCAACATTTACCAGTACAACAATTAGGAATAGTAAAATATAATGCGGAAGATCCAAAACTTATTAACGTAATCAATTAAATAAACTTCTAAAGTTTAATACTTATTATTCCCAAAATCTGGAAGTCATCACATCAAGAACATCTATCCTCAAATTTCTAAATCTAAGAGTATTTAAGAAGCTAAAATAAGTAAAAAGATGGTCCATGTCCGAACTTCAAAGACATCAAGACGTGAAAGAGAGAATCCTGTCCGAGCTAGGAATAATAGCTCACCCTGAAATCTGATGTGCTGGAGACTGGCCAGAGTTGAGGGCGAGTCAAAGTCGATGGTGCACTTGCTGCACTCCACAAAACAACAAGAAGAAAAATACAAGTAGGGGTCAGTACAAGGAACACGTACTGAGTAGGTATCATCGGCCAACTCAAAATAGAAAGCAATATATACTGAATAATAATATAAAATCAACCACAATACTTAACAGGTGAGAAGCAACAAGTACAAGAACCATTGACAACAACACCTAGCACACCTATGAGGACTCAAGCCTCCACACCATACTCATTTGGGAAATAGGATCTTCGAAATTGAGTATATTAACATAATTCAAGATTCCTTCTCTTTATTATTATCGTGTCAGAACGTGACACTCTGATCCCATATACCGTGTCGGAACGTGACCCTCCAATCCCCTAATACGTGTCGGAACGTGACACTCCGATCCAATATTACCGTGTCGGAACGTGACACTCCGATCCATTTATCTCATTATTTTATTTCATCAAGTCTTCTTTATGTCAAGGCATCATCTTAATAGAGAGTATTTAAGATTGAAGATTCAACAGTCTCATCATTCTAACAAACCACAACTACACAATAAAAACATACAAACACGCAATCAAGCACATAGAAGACTTTACAATACCACCCAATACATATCGATCGCTATTTAGAGTTTATCTATCACATAGAAATAAACCATAACCTACCTCCACCAAAGAATCGTGATCAATCAAGCTACCTCCCCAATGCCTTTGCTTTCCTCTTCGTTCTCTCTCTCTCTCGCTTGTTCTCCCTTTCTTTTCTTTTTATTTTTCTTCTGCAGATTCTTTTTCTTTTACCCTAATTGTCATATAATCAATTATGATAAAGTAACCCACTATTTATTCCCTATTATCTTCTTTAACCCCCAACTAAATAAATTATTAAACTTACCCCACTAATTTCATAATTAAAATCATGAATAGTCCGAAACACCCCTTTAAAACTTTTAGCGGAAATCTGACCAAGTCGGGGTTACGCAGCTTGTGACGGTCCGTCGTATATATGACGGTCCGTCCTGCAGATCCGTCACAAAGTTCAGAAAGTTAAATTCAGTAGTGAGGTTACGCAACTTGTGACGGTCCGTCGTATCTACGACGGTCCGTGCTGCAGTTCCGTCGTGAAGTTCAGAGAGTCGATCTTAGTACCCAGATTTCAGAGTTGAAGTGTTTTGGAACGAATACCCTCAACGGTCCGTCTTGACCATGACGGTCCGTCGCGTGATCCGTCGACCTAGTCAGTTTTTATCAAAAATAATTCTACTGCTCGAACCGACTAAACAGGTTGTTACAATAGATACCAATTTACCCATCGTTCGTCCTCGAACGATCACATGAAGAAAAGCAAGGGCGGGAAAGAGTACCTCAATCTGTAAAAAGATGTGGATATCTTTCTTGCATATCAGCCTCATTCTCCCAAGTGGACTCTTCAACTGGCCGATTCCTCCACTGAACCTTGATAGATGCAATCTCCTTTGATCTCAACTTGCGGACCTCTTTATCTAAAATAGCAACAGGCTCCTCCTCATAAGACAAATTCTCATAAAGAAGAACTGAATCCCAACGAATAATGTAGTTTCCATCCCCATGGTATTTTTTCAACATAGACACATGAAATACCGGGTGCACTCCTTAGTGTCCTGGAGGCAATGCCAATTCATAAGCCACCTCCCCCACGCGCTTCAGAACTTCAAATGGACCAATATACCTCGGACTAAGCTTACCAAACCGCATCACACCTTTCATGGGTGAAACCTTCAGCAAGACTTGCTCACCCTCTATAAAATCCAAGTCTCTAACCTTTCGATCCGCATATTCCTTCTGCCTACTCTGAGCTGCTAAAAGCTTTTCTTGAATAAATTTTACTTTATCTAACGATTCCCTCAAAAGATCGGTACCCCATGGTCTCACCTCAAATGCATCAAACCAACCAATGGGGGACCTACATCTCCTCCCATACAGTGCCTCAAATGGGGCCATATCAATACTTGAGTGATAGCTATTATTGTATGAAAACTCTGCTAAGGGTAAGAAGTTATCCCAATGACCACCAAATTCTATCACACATGCACGAAGCATATCCTCCAACACCTGAATCGTTCGCTCAGACTGACCATCGGTCTGAGGGTGAAATGCAGTACTAAGATCCAACCTAGTACCTAATTCAGCATGCAATGTTCTCAAAAACATAGAAGTAAATTGCGTACCTCTATCTGATATGATGGAAAGTGGAACTCCATGCAATCGAACAATTTCTGAGATATAGAGTTTGGCTAACTTCTCTGCATTATAAGTCACCTTGACCGGAATAAAGTGAGCAGACTTAGTTAATCTGTCAACAATTACCCAAATAGAATCAAACTTACCCAATGTCTTTGGAAGACCAACCACAAAATCCATTGTAATTCTTTCCCATTTCCATTCAGGAATGGGCATTTTTTGAAGTGTTCCTCCGGGCCTCTGGTGTTCATATTTTACCTGCTGACAATTTGGGCATTCGGCAACAAAATCAACAATGTCACGCTTCATTCTACTCCACCAAAAATGTTGCTTCAGGTCACGATACATCTTTGTTGCACCAGGATGTATAGAATACCTTGAACTATGAGCCTCTGTAAGAATAGTGTGAATCAAATTATCAACACGGGGCACACATACCCTTCCCTTAATTCTCAAAACGCCTTCCTCAACAATTATTGCCTCTTTAGCCTCCCCTCGTAATACCATATCTCGAATTCGGCTCAGCTTCTCATCAGTAAACTGTTTTCCCTTAATCTTGTCATGAAAAGAAGATCTTGCCTCCACACAGGCCAAAAATCCTCCCTTCTCTAGTACTTCCAGCCTCATAAAGTCATTAGCCAGAGTCTGAACCTCTCAAGCCAATGGGCGTCTAGAAACCTGTAGGTGGGCTAGACTTCCCATGCTCCCTGCTTTTCTACTTAAAGCATCTGCCACAGCATTAGCTTTTCCTGAGTGTTACAAAATAGTAATATCATAGTCCTTCAGTGGTTCCATCAACCTCCTCTGCCTCAAATTCAAATCTTTCTGAGTAAAGACATACTGTAAACTACGATGATCTGTATAGACTTCACACTTGACCCCATATAGATAATGTCTCCATTGCTTTAATGCAAACACAACTGCAGCCAACTCCAAATCATGGGTCGGATAGTTACGTTCATGCACTTTTAATTGTCTCGAAGCATAATCAATTACATTCCTCTCCTGCATTAGCACTGCACCCAAACCACAATAAGATGCATCACAATAAACAATGAAATTCTTACCTTCCACTGGCAAGGTAAGAATTAATGCAGTAGTCAACAAGGTCTTGAGGTTCTGGAAGCTTTCTTCACATTCGTCCGACCATACGAATGGAACATTCTGCTTAGTCAAATTTGACAGTTGGGAAGCAACAGAAGAAAATCCCTTGACAAATCGACGGTAGTAGCTAGCTAAACAAACAAAGCTCCTTACCTCTGTAACATTAGTAGGTCTTACCCAACTCTTCACTGCTTCAATCTTAGAAGGATCCACCATCACTCCATCCTTAGAAACCACGTGCCCCAAGAAGGACACTGAATCTAGCCAAAACTCACTCTTGGAGAATTTGGCATAAAGTTTTTTCCCCCTCAACAATTCCAATACAATTCTCAAATGCTCCTCATGTTCTTTCCTGCTCTTTGAGTATATCAGTATATCATCAATAAATACTATAACAAAGAGATCCAGATATGACTTAAAAATCCCGTTCATCAGGCTCATGAAAGCAGCAGGGGCATTCGTAAGCCCAAAAGACATTACTAAGAATTCATACAGCCCATACCTGGTTCAAAAGCAGTCTTTGGCACATCTGCTGCCCGTATTTTCAATTGATGATAACCAGATCTGAAATCAATTTTTGAGAAGGTACAAGCACCTTGTAACTGATCGAACAAATCATCAATGCGGGGAATAGGATACTTGTTTTTAATAGTTACCTTATTCAGTTGCCTGTAGTCTATGCACATCCGAAAACTTCCATCCTTCTTCTTCACAAATAAAACAGGAGCACCCCAAGGGGATGCACTTGGTCTAATAAGTCCTTTACCTAACAACTCCTGAAGCTGGGCCTTTTACTCCCTTAACTCAGCTGGAGCCATTCTATAAGGGGGTATGGAAATGGGACGAGTACCCGGCTCCAGATCAATACAAAAATAAATATCCCTATCTGGTGGCATACCAGGAAGGTCTGCAGGAAACACATCCAGAAACTCACGGACTATCGAGACAGACTCAATCGAAGGTACTTGGGAAGTATCATCCCTGAGATGGGCAAGAAAGCTAAACAACTCTTACTAACCATTCTCTTAGCACGAAGAAAAGAGATGATATATAGTCACCCTCCCACACTAGCGGATCTATCCCAGGCTTGGCCAATGTCACAGTTTTAGCATTATAATCTAAGATTGCAAAATTTGGAGAAAGCCAAGTCATACCCAGAATTATATCGAAATCAACCATCTCTAGAATAATCAAATCTACATGAGTATTGCTCCCCACAAAAGTCACAAGACAAGACTATACACCTTCTCAACTATCACAGACTCACCAACAGGAGTAGAGACACGAATAGGCATGTCAAGAAAATCACAATATAAATCAAGACCAGTAGCAAAGGAGGAAGATACATATGAAAATGTGGATCCAATATCAAATAATACAGAAGTCATGCAATCACAGACCAAAAGATTACCTGTGATAACAGCATCAGATGTCTCTGCTTCAGACCTCCCGGGGAAAGCATAACAATGGGCCCTATCACCTGTCTACTCGTTGCCCCTACCATGTTGCGCTGCAGTAGTTCCAACTTGCCCGCCACCCCGACTGATTTGATGACCACCATAACCTTGGCCACCACGTCCTCCAGAATGGCGGCCTCTACCATGACCACCTCTACCTCTAGTTATTGGGGGTCTGTAACTCTGTTTTGGACAATATTTCCTAATATGTCCAGTCTCTCCACATCCATAACAATTTCTGGAGTCAAGCATAGGTCTTTGTGAGAATGACGAAGTCTGGGGATAACCTCCAAACTCAGAAAAATGCTGACTGGTCAGCGATGGACCCCCAGCTACAGCCTGCAGTGATGACTGAATAGGTCGGGCTGGGTAACCTCCTGAACTCTTCCCTCTAGAGTAAGAACCACTAAACTCACCTCCCTTACGGAACTTCTTAGATGTCGACGCCATGGTGAAGTCGTCTGGCTCACCCCCTCAACCTCTATCACAAAATCAACCACTTCCTGAAAGGATTTTGCTGCAGCAGCTACCTGTAAGGCTGGGATCTGCAAATCTGACCTCAATCCTTTCACAAAATGGCGAATCCGCTCTTGTGGACTGAAGCAAAGATGGGTGGCATACCTGGACAGTGCACAAAATTTAGCCTCATAAGCAGTAACAGACATCCTGCCTTGCTCTAGGCTCAGGAACTCATCTCTCCTCTTGTCCCTCAAAGTCCGGGGTATATACTTCTCCATAAATAAGCTAGAGAATGATGCCCAAGTCATAGGTGGTGCCTGTGCTGGTTGACACTCAACATACGACCGCCACCACATTTTGGCATTCCCCTGAAACTGATAGGTCACAAACTCAACAGCGAATCGTTCTACTATGTCCATCTTATGTAGCAGCTCATGACAATCAACTAGAAAATCATAGGCATCCTCAGATTCAGCACCCTTGAAGACTGGAGGTATCAACTTTAAGAATTTTGTGAAAAGTTCATGCTGATCACTCGTCATTATAGACCCTGTAGTCAATCGAGGAAACGTGCCTACTTCCAATGAGGCATCCATGCGGGGAGCCACAGCAGCTGCATGTTGTACTCCCGGAACCTGAGGTGCTGGTGCAGAAAACACTGGAGGTGTCTGGCCCTGATCAGATAACCCGCTAAGATAAGTAAGAACCTGATTAATCATCTCTGGGGTAGGCTGGGGTGGTAATTCCTCATCTTGAACCTGCTCGTTTTCCCCTCCTTCACCCTCTCTCACTACCTCATCAGTCGGTGGAGGAGTCACCGCCCTATTACTAGCTGGAAAAGGTGTTTGTCCTCTACCTCTAGAGGGCGTCCTCCTACGACCTCTACCATGGCCTCTTGCCACTGCTCCTCCTCGAGATACAGCCCCAGGGGTTGGCCCGGAAGCACCCTGTCTTGCCGGTGTTGGTGTTGGCACAGTTGTTACTCTAGTTCTAACCATCTGCGAAATAAAGTGAGGATGTCAGATACCAATTTGTATCACCTAGATACCAATTGGATCCAAGTAATAGCACGAAAGAAAGAAAGAATGGAGTTTTCCTGAAGTCATATAGCCTCTCAAAGAAAAGTAAGGGCGTCCCCCTACCGTTCCTCAAGACTCTACTAGACTCGTTCTTGTGTGATGAGACCAACGAACCTAACGCTCTGATACAAAATTTGTCACGACCCAAAATGAGCCGCGAGTGGCACCCACACTTATCCTCCTAGGTGAGCGAACCAACAAATCTAAAACCCAACATTTATCAGTACAACAATTAGGAATAGTAAAATATAATGCGGAAGATCCAAAACTTATTAACGTAATCAATTAAATAAACTTCTAAAGTTTAATACTTATTATTCCCAAAATCTGGAAGTCATCACATCAAGAACATCTATCCTCAAATTTCTAAATCTAAGAGTATTTAAGAAGCTAAAATAAGTAGAAAGATGGTCCACGTCCGAACTTCAAAGATATCAAGACGTGAAAGAGAGAATCCAGTCCGAGCTAGGAATAATAGCTCACCCTGAAATCTGATGTGCTGGAGACTGGCTAGAGTTGAGGGCGAGTCGAAGTCGATGGTGCACTTGCTGCACTCCACAAAACAACAAGAAGAAAAATACAAGTAGGGGTCAGTACAAGGAACACGTACTGAGTAGGTATCATCGGCAAACTCAAAATAGAAAGCAATATATACTGAATAATAATATAAAATCAACCACAATACTTAACAGGTGAGAAGCAACAAGTACAAGAACCATTGACAACAACACCCAACACACCTATGAGGACTCAAGCCTCCACACCATACTCATTTGGGAAATAGGTTCTTCGAAATTGAGTATATTAACATAATTCAAGATTCCTTCTCTTTATTATTATCGTGTCGGAACGTGACACTCCGATCCCATATACCGTGTCGGAACGTGACTCTCTGATCCCCTAATACGTGTCGGAACGTGACACTCCGATCCAATATTACCGTGTCGGAACGTGACACTCCGATCCATTTATCTCATTATTTTATTTCATCAAGTCTTCTTTATGTCAAGGCATCATCTTAATAGAGAGGATTTAAGATTGAAGATTCAACAGTCACATCGTTCTAACCAACCACAACTACACAATCAAAACATACAAACATGCAATCAAGCAAGTAGAAGACTTTACAATACCACCCAATACATATCGATCCCCATTTGGAGTTTATCTATCACATAGAAATAAACCATAACCTACCCCTACCGAAGAATAGTGATCAAGCAAGCTACCTCCCTTATGCCTTTTCTTTCCTCTTCGTTCTCTCTCTCTCGCTCGTTCTCCCTTTCTGTTCTTTTTATTTTTCTTGTGCAGATTCTTTTTATTTTACCCTAATTATCATATAATCAATTATGATAAAGTAACCCACTATTTATTCCCTATTATCTTCTTTAACCCCCAACTAAATAAATTATTAAACTTACCCCACTAATTTCATAATTAAAATCATAAATAGTACGAAAAACCCCTTTAAAACTTTTAGCGAAAATCTGACCAAGTCAGGGTTACGCAGCTTGTGACGGTCCGTCGTATCTATGACGGTCCGTCCAGCAGATCCGTCACAAAGTTTAGAGAGTTAATTTCAGTAGTGAGGTTATGCAACTTGTGACGGTCCGTCGTATCTACGACGGTCCGTGCTGCAGTTTCGTCGTGAAGTTCAGAGAGTCGATCTCAGTACCCAGATTTCAGAGTTGAGGTGTTTTGGAACGAATACCCTCGACGGTCCGTCGCGTGATCCGTCGACCCAGTCAGTTTTTATCAAAAATAATTCTACTGCTCGAACCGACTAAACAGGTTGTTACACTAGCAAACATACATATGAATATTAATAAGGATAAGATTAGTCAAATTTGAAAAGAACATAACAACATTTCATGATACGTCGAGCATAAAATCAATAACATGCATTTAACACAAATACATCATATTGTACAAACGCACAAAGAAGGAATCTATATATTAAATTGACCCAAGTAACTCAAAATTTCCATTGTTAAAGAATGAAAAAACAATCAAGAACTACTCACGAATCTCATAATATAACAAATGCATGGAGAATTCATAGATGGGTTAGATGCATGGAGTGATGCAAACAAGTCTATCATTGTGAGAGGACTTACATACCTGGAAAGAATGATGCTCTTGGCAAAATCCACAAATCTTGAAGAACGTTTGAACTTAGCCCTTTTTGTTCTATTGAAATCTCGCTCTAAATCCCCAAGTATTTAAGAATGTGGACAAGTGGTATAAATCAGATTAGACCCTTATTTAGGTTAAAAAAACGTTGTGGTCCTAATGGGAAAATGAAAAGACCAAAATACCCTTTTATAAAATGGCTTAAATGCATTAAATAGAGAGGCGTCACTTAAACAGACATAATGTTTTACTCCAAGCTCTAATTTAACCAAATTTGAGGCGTTGGAAAGACGACTGAAAGCCCTTCAATTTTATAATTCATGGGCGGTATAATTCTTCATAAACTAAAAGATATGGTCGTTTAAAGTTGACCTAAAATTTATAACTTATGGGTCACTTGCATGAATTTCTATTTAGTTCTCTCGAAGTCTAAAGTGTTAAAATATCTCCCACTTGGGAAAATTCATGCTCAAACGAGATCACGCTAAGAAGAACAGTGGTGGAAAGCATCTACTAGCCCAACTCACGAGCACAACATGCTATTCGCAGAAACTCAAAATAAAACTTAAAGAGTACTTTACGAGGGTTAGTACCTTGGTCTTGAATTGTTTTGGAAGGAAAATGATGGGGGTAGGTTATATTCATATCTCCTCAGCCTCCCAAGTAGCTTCATATACACATTGATTCCTCTACAAGACCTTGACTAATGCAACTTCCTTGATTCTCAACTTGTTAACCTGACGATCAAGAATCTCAAGGCAGTTTTTTTCATACGGTAGGGTTTCCTTGATAGTAATATTCTCTGTAGGTATAATGACTAAAGGATGACCCGAAATTTTCTTTAGAATTGGTATATGAAATACCGAAAGGACTTCTACTAACTTTGATATTAGTTCTAACTCATAATCTTCACTGTCAACCCTCTTGTACATCCTATAAGACCCAATGTAGCCGAATGACTTTTCCCTTCTCAAATCTCATAACACCCTTCATGGGTGAAACCTTCCAATAGACCCATACATCAACCTCAAATTCTAAGTCTGTCCTTCTAACATATGTATGGGAGTTTTGAAAACTTTGCGCTGTTTTAAACCTTTCTTGAATGGTCTTCACATTCTCCATGGCTTGATGAACATATCTTGGCCCTATCAACTCAGCTTCACCAACCTCAGACCAAATCATGGAAGATATACATCTTCCCCCATTAAAAGCCTCACAGAGAGCCATCTGAATACTGACTTATTACTGTTATTGTAAGCAAATTCTATAATAGGCATGTGGTCATCACAATTACCTTTGAAATCCATGACACTTGCCGTCAATATATCCATTGGGTTATGAATTGTGTGCTCTGTTGGACCATCAATATGAGGGTGAAAGGCAGTACGAAGGTTCATTGTCAAACCCAAACCATTTTAGAAATACTTCAAAAACTGAGCTGTGAATTGTGCATCCCTATCAGAAATGATAGGCACACTAACTCCATGAAGTTAGACTATACAATCATCCAAATTGAATCATACTGCTTGCGAGATCGTGGCTAGCCAGTATTGAAATCCATATATAATCTCCTACTTCCTTTTTGTAAAAGCTATTTTTTAAGCCACACTACCTCGCCTTTTGGGTTCTACCTTGACTTGTTAGCAATTCAAGCACTTAAAAACGAACTGTGAAATCACCTCTTCATTCTACTTCACCAATAGACTTCTTTCAAGTCATGATACATCTTTGTGGAACCGAAATTGATTGAACATTTGGAACTATGAGCTTTTGCCATGATCCTCTCTTGGAGCTCATCCACCATTGGTACACACAATCTACTTGATATTTCGAACACCATCTCCCCCTTGTTCAACAGCCATTACCTTTTGCTTTTGATTATTTTCCTTCTATTCAAGTAAAAGAGGGTCGTTGCCTTGTTTCTCCAACAAAAGGACCCCCAAATGGGAAGTATGTGAACCTCTGTAGCCAGTTCTTTCTTGAGTTCCTCAACATGTGCAGTACTTCCCATAGACAACCTACTCTAAGCATCAACAACAATATTAACGTTACCTAGGTGATAGAGGATACCATGTCATTATCCTTGATTAACTCTAACCACCTCTTCTAACTGAAGTTATATTCTTTATGCATGAAAACATACAAGAGACTCTTATGGACAGTGGACACATCCACATGAACACCATAGAGATAATGATGCAATATTTTGAGAGCAAAGACCACTGCTGCCTACTCGATATCGTGAGTCGGGTAATTCTTCTTGTGAATCTTAAGCTCTCTAAAGGCATAGGCTATAACCTCACCATTTTTTATTAAAATGCAACTAAGTCCACTATGTATACATCATAATAAATAACAAAAATCCCATAAAGATCTTCTCACAAGCTTCCGACCAATGAAGCTAAAGTGTTTTCTAAGTCAGATTAGTGAACGGGACGAAATAGACAAAAATCCCTCTACAAATCATCTATAATAACCAACCAATCCTAAGAAACTCTGTATATTAATTGGAGATATGGGTATGGCTGAGTTGTACATTGTTTATATCTTTTAAGTGTCAACTCAAAATCTTTCGCCAAATACAATGTGGCCTAAGAATGCAACAGACTCAAGAAAAAACACACACTTAAAATATTTAGCATATAATTCTTTATCATTGATAATTTGGAGGAGTATTCTAAGATGACTAGCAAAATCATCTTTATTTCCTCGAATAAATTAGTATGTTATCAATAAATACAGAAACAAACATATCAAGAAACGACTTCAACACTCTGTTCGTAAAATCCATGAAAGGTGTAGGAGCATTGGTGAAGCCAAAATGCATGTCAATGAATTGATAATAACCATACCGGGTCCTAAATGTTGTCTGTGGAATGTCACTTAAGTTCTATCTTAGAGAATCAAGTGGCACCCTTTTGTTTGACAAAAAAGTCATAGGTTCTCGAAAGTGGATGCTTATTCTTCATGGAAACCCTTTTTAATTAGAAGTAATCGATACATATCCTAAGAGAACCATTTTTCCTCCTCACAAAAAAAGGAAGCGCCCCTAGGTGAAACACTAGGTCAGATGAAACCCATATCAAGGATATCTCTCAACTTTTCCTTTAACTCTTCTAACTTAGCTGGGTCATTCTATATGATGGAATAGAGATAGGTTGATTATCATGAAGAATCACTATGCCAAAGTCTATTCTCTGTTAGGAGGGACTTCAGGTAGATCATCTGGAAGAACCTCTAGAAACTCACTCATAAATGGAACTAATTGAATAATCGGTATCTCAACCCTTGAGTCATTAACGCAGACTAAGTGAGAGATGCACCCGTAAGAGACTAACTTTTTGGCCTTTAAGATATGATATGAAATCACTTTTAATCACTACTAAACAACTTCGCCACTCTAAAACTTTCTCATTAGAAAACTAACACTTTAATGCTTGAGTTCTACAATAAACTAAGGAATAACAAGCATGAAGCCAGTCCATACCTAGAATAATGTCAAAGTCTACCATGTCTAGATTGACTAATTCAGTCGATGTGTCTTTGTTATTGATAGATATGGAACAATCACGATAAATCTTTATACTATAATAGACTCACCAACAGGTGTGGAAACAATGAAAGGCTCAAGAAGTTGTTCAGGGGAAATATCAAACTTCATGGCTACATAAGGAGCCACAAAAAAACAGACTCCCACCTAAATCAATTAATACATAAA
The DNA here is from genome assembly GCF_001406875.1 of Solanum pennellii. Classification (NCBI taxonomy): domain Eukaryota; kingdom Viridiplantae; phylum Streptophyta; class Magnoliopsida; order Solanales; family Solanaceae; genus Solanum; species Solanum pennellii. The sequence goes on along the minus strand of NC_028637.1, from coordinate 14,719,737 downwards.
CATCAAAAGTAAAAACTTTAATCATACCAGTGACTACATCATGTGAGTTCTCCTGATCTCAATGACTAGTTATAACATAGAACCGGTTTTCTTCTCCGTATGTCCCTAAAGTAGCTCTTCTCTCTACCGGTATAAGGACCCTTAAAATGAATTAGGTTATTAGAGTCTCACATGTGTCTAAAAAGGACTAAAATTTGTTAATTAAGTGTTTTACAATATTCATACTTGATTTGAAGTCATTTGGAGGTCAAACGTCAATAACGTTTAAAAGTAAACCTTAAGACGTGCATGTGTGTCTTGGTGTATCTTGAAATGTTTTACATGTTTTTTAAGGTTTAATCTTATGTGAAAGGTCTCTAACATGTTATGAGTATATTTACTTTGAAAATGTCCAGGCACGACTCCCCAAGGGCACCACAAAAGACCCTCAACGAGGAACCAAATTCTGTCTAGACACTGTCTTGGCAGTGTCTACATACGCCTAGCAAATGATGGCCAACAATCCAACAACCAGGCGCACTGTTTCATTAAGGGGTGAATGGGAAATTTCACCCCACGTCCTAACCTGACCCTAGGAGGTTAATTTAGCTATTTTGGGTATACTAAGTTAGTTAAAAAGAACAAAACCCCAAACCTAATTCATATTTTAAAATTAGACTTCCCTCTCCTAAAGAAACCTTTCTAGAAACCTTCATTAGAGATGAAGCTTAAGAAAAGTTTGGAGCTTGGATTGCCATGAATTTTTCAAGAAGATTTCATCGATTTCTCCTAAAATGAGTTATGGTGATCCTTCATCTTTATTCAACCTTTCTTCGAAGGAGTCCCTTTCAATGTTTTGAATGAAAGTTCATGATCAAACCTCCAATCTTCCAATCTAGCCATAGTTTCTTTCTCAAAATGTTTTCAAAAGCTTTTTGATGATGAATTGATGTTGAATTATTGATAAGAAAGTGAATTTCAATCCGATTGCATGATGAACACATGTTCCCTCCTATTCTCAAATTAGCCTATGTTATGGGCATTGTACTATTGATTCTGTGTTAATTGAGTTGTGATTCTATATTGTTGAATTTGATATTGCTAGTATTTTATAATCAAATTGATGGTGAATTGTTGATGTGTGGTCCGTGTGGATCAAGGTTTGAAGATTTGAATGAGATTGACCTATGTTCTTCTATCTTCTATTGATTGTTAATGTAGAGAACTTGGTATGATCTCGATTCTTTGGAATATGATATCATTTAGGTTATGATATCTTTAGCTACTTCCCTATATTGTATTATTGATGCATTATGAGTATTTATCATATATGATCAAATCAAGGGAGATTTGGTAATGTTTCTCTATTCCTCTACTTTCTTATAGAATTGTTATATGATTGGCCTTGTATGGCATGTGTGGTATGGTCCACTTATGGTGGCGGTGTTTACATTATTGCCAATACATACATACATACATACATACATACATACATATA
>NC_028637.1:14707957-14717470 GCF_001406875.1 Solanum pennellii | reverse complement strand
AAGGGAGCAAACCTTAAATATATATATATATATATATAAGGTTTGCTCCCTTCTGACTTTGACCTCGAGGGACAATCTTCGTCCGGCCCGAAGAAACCTTTGCACGCCTCCGTTACCTATTCGGAGGCCTACGCCCCATATACACTGTCTACCTGAGACTTTCCCTTGTCCCGTAGGTCCTGACACAAGGTTAGAATTGTAGCCCTTCCATAGTGGTATCTCACTGATGGCTCGGGGCCCCCGGAAGGAGGCCATCTTCGCCTTCCACTTAAGCTGCGCAGGAAAGGCCCAAAGACAATCCTAGGGAACAATGAAGCTTCATAGGGTCTTTCGGTCCAGGTGCAAGTAGTCTGCATCATCACAGACATGTCTATTTCACTGGGCCTCTCTCCGAGACAGTGTTCACATCGTTACGCCTTTCGTGTGGGTCGAAACTTACCCGACAAGCAATTTCGCAATGTTAGGACCGTTATAGTTATGGCCTCCGTTCACCGGGGCTTTGATCGCCGGCTCCCTTGTCATCAAGTCACCAACTTCCTTGACCTTCCGACATTGGGTAGGCGTCAGCCCCCATATATATATATACATACGATCATCAATTTAATATATATATTTCTTCTTTGTGCATTTGTACAATATAATGTGTTTGTGTTAAACACATGTTGTTGATTTTATCATTGACTTATCATGAAATGTTGTTATGTGTTTTTTAAATTTGACTAATGGTATCCTTTTTAATATTTAATTATATTAATGCAACATTAAAAATTTACATGAAACACGCGTGCAACGCACGTGTCTCGAAAGTAGTAAACAAATGAATATGATCATAAAGAATAGAAAATGGAAATTAGTCACTAAGTTAAAGAAGGCAGAAAAAGTTCATATGTGAGAAGGATTAAATATACCCCTGGATTTGTCTAAAAGGATCACATATAGTTTCGTGGGTTTAAGTTAATTAAAACAAGTCAAGAAAAAATCAATATCATTCTTTTCACTTATATTTACTGAAAAGGGTACATTTAGGTTGTCCTTGTAATAAAAAGGTATGTGTTGGTCACTTTATTAACTAGAGATATATAATTTTTGAAATCGCAAAAATTGAAGGACGTATTGGAATTTTTTCTCATTTCTGGATACGTCAATATATGTAACAATGGATCTATTCATGTACTATATAATGTGTTTGTGTTATGCGCATGTTGTTGATTTTATCATTTAATTATCATGAAATGTTGTTATGTGTTTTTTTAAATTTGACTAATGGTATCCTTATTAATATTTAATTGTTTTAAGACATCAATAAAAATTCACATGAAACAAACGTGTGTTGAAACTAGTAAACAAATAAATGTGGTCAAAAAGAATAATAAATACAAATTAGTCACTAAGATAATGAAGGAGGAAAAAGTTCATATGTGATAAGAGTTAAATATACCCTTGGACTTTGCTAAAAGGATCACATATAGTTTTTATGGCTTTTGGTTTAATAAAACAAATCAATAATAGATCAAAATTGTTTTTTTACACTTCTATTTACCGAAAAGGGTATATTTGGTTCATTCATTTAATAAAAAAGTATATGTTAGTGCCCTTTTTTAACTAGAGATATATCATTTTTGAATCGCAAAAACTAGAGATATACCATACATGTATGTATGTATGGTATTAGAAACCTTCAAGATAACCCGGTTAATACTTACAAGCAATTTTGTATTCACCAGAATTGTATATCTTAAGTCTAGTACCAGCATTGCCATGTCTATGTTTAGTGCAACTACGCACAACCTCCACGTAGTCATATCCTCTCTGGAACAAACTCATATTGTGTAACTCCTCTTCGCTGAACATATTGCCTGACCATTTCTGTTAGTATCCACTCCGTAAAAAAAAATGTTTTATATAAAGATTAGTCTTTTGATAAAATCTTATAGGAGAACAAACAAACAAGAAGTAAGAGAAGTGATCGGAAAAGGTGAGTATTAATTTCGATGCCGATATATAAAATTGATTATACGTGAACTTCATTGGAAGAGAGATAAGAGATGAGAAAACCGAGAGGAAGATGGATAATTAAGATATTTTTATAGAGAAAAATCACCTGAGGCATAAAGTAGATTTAAGAGATCTCGTGTTGGGGTTGGGGTGAGTGGGGGGTGTATTACACAAAGCATGTAATAGAGGGGGGATTTTTAGTTTCAATTGAGAACATGAATGGATCCATGGTTATATATATTTACATATCTAGAAATGGGAAAAAATTCTGATACGTCCTTCTATTTTTGCGATTAAGAAATGATATATCTATAGTTAATAAAATTATTATCATATACCTTTTTATTTCACGGATGACCAAAATAAACCCTTTTCGACAAATAGAAGTGGAAAGAAAGATTTTGATCTATTCTTGACTTGTTTTATAAAACGAAAACCCATAAAAATTATAGAGAAAATGCACAAGTACACCCTCAACCGATATCCTAAATCCCAGAGACACGCTTATATTTTTCTAAGGTCCTATCAGCCCCCCCCCCTAAACTTATCTTATAAGTAATTCTCTACCCCTTTTCGGCCTACGTCACACTAGCTTGAAATAAAAAGTCAACAAGCGATGGACCCATAAGATAGTGCCACGTAGGCCAAAAAGGGGTAGAAAATTACTCATAAAATAAGTTCAAAGGGGGTAATAGGACCTTAGTATATAATAAGTGTGTCTATGAGATTTCGGGCATAGGTTGAGGGGGTACTTGTGCATTATCCCAAAATTATACGTGATCCTATTAGAAAAATGGAGGGGTATATTTAATACACCTCACATATGAAATTTTTCCACCTTCATTAACTTAGTGACTAATTTTTATTTATTTTTCTTTATTATCACATTTATTTGTTTACTAGTTTCTAGATACGTGTGTTGCATGTGTGTATAATGTGAATTTTTATTCATTCTTTTAAAATATTAAATATTAATAAGGATTTAGTCAAGTTTAAAGAACACAAAACAACATTTCATGATTAGTCAATGATAAAATAAACAACATGTGTTTAACACAAACACATTATATTGTACAAATGTACAAAGAAGGAATATATATATATATAGTAAATTAACGATTATACATGTATATGGTAAAAAAAAACTTTAAGGGTTGCCAGGGTAATATTCACAAGCAATTTTTTAGTTCACAAGAATTGCAAATTATATGTCTAGCATCAACATCGCCATGCCAAAGACAACCTCCACGTAGTCATCTCCTCTCTGCAACAAACTCATATCGCGTAACTCCTCTTCGCTGAACATATTGCCTTACCATTTCTGTTAGTATCCACTCCGTCAAAAACAAAAAACACGTTTTATATAAAGATCAGTCTTTTGATAAAATCTTATAATAGAACAAACAAAGGAGAAGTAAGAGAAGTGATCGGAAAAGGTGAGTATTAATTTCGATGCCGATATATAAAATCTATTATACGTGAACTTCATTGGGAAAGAGATAAGAGATGAGAAAATCGAGAGGAAGATGGATAATTAAGATATTTTTATAGAGAAAAATCATTAGAGGCATAAAGTAGATTTAAGAGATCTGGTGTTGGGGGTGGGGGTGGGTGGGGGGTGTATTACACAAAGCATGAAATAGAGGGGGGATTTTTTGTTTCAATTTAGAACATGAATAGATCCGTTGTTATATATATTTACATATCTAGAAATGGGAAAAAATTCTGATACCTCCTTCATTTTTGGCGATTAAGAAATGATATATCTATAGTTAATAAATTTATTATCATATCCCTTTTTATCACACAGATGACCATAATAAACCCTTTTCGGCAAATAGAAGTGGAAAGAAAGATTTTGATCTATTTTTGACTTGTTTTATTAAACGAAAACCCATAAAAATTATAGGAAAAATTCACAAGTACACTCTCAACCTATGTCCTATATCCTAGAGACACGCTTATATTATACTAAGGTCCTATCACCCCCCCTAAACTTATTTTATAAGTAATTTTCTACCCCTTTTCGGCCTACGTGACACTAGCTTGAAACAAAAAGTCAATAAGCGTTGGACCCACAAGATAGTGCCACGTAGGCCAAAAAGGGGTAGAAAATTACTCATAAAATAAGTTCAAGGGGGGTAATAGGACCTTAGTATAGTATAAGTGTGTCTATGAGATTTCGAGCATAGGTTGAGGGGGTACTTGTGCATTATCCCAAAATTATACGTGATCCTATTAGAAAAGTTGAGGGGTATATTTAATACTTCTCACATATAAAATTTTTCTGCCTTCATTAACTTAGTGACTAATTTTTATTTATTATTCTTCATTATCACATTTATTTGTTTACTACTTTCTAGATACGTGTGTTGCACGTGTGTATAATTTGAATTTTCATTTATTCTTTTAAAATATTAAATACTAATAAGGATTTAGTCAAGTTTAATGAACACATAACAACATTTCATGTTAGTCAATGATAAAATAAACAACATGTGTTTAACACAAACACATTATATTGTACAAACGTACAAAGAAGGAATATATATATTAAATTGATGATTATACATGTATATGGTAAAAAAAAACTTTCAGGGTAGCCAGGGTAACATTCACAAGCAATTTTTTAGTTCACCAGAATTGCAAATTATAGGTCTAGCATCAACATCGTCATGTCACAGACAACCTCCACGTAGTCATCTCCTCTCTACAACAAACTCATATTGCGTAACTCCTCTTCGCTGAACATATTGCCTGACCATTTCTGTTAATATCAACTCCATCAAAAACAAAAAACATGTTTTATATAAAGATCAGTCTTTTGATAAAATCCTATAAGAGAACAAACAAAGGAGAAGTAAGAGAAGTGATCGGAAAAGGTGAGTATTAATTTCGATGCCGATATATAAAATCTATTATACGTGAAATTAATTGGGAGAGAGATAAGATATGAGAAAACCGAGAGGAAGATGGATAAATAAGATATTTTTATAGAGAAAAATCATTAGAGGCATTAAGTTGATTTAAGAGATCTGGTGTTGGGGGTGGGGGTGGGTGAGGGGTGTATTACACAAAACATGTAATAGAGGGGGGATTTTTAGTTTCAATTTAGAACATGAATGGATCCATTGCTATATATATTTACATATCAAGAAATGGGAAAAATTCGGATACATCCTTCCCTTTTTGCGATTAAGAAATGATATATCTATAGTTAATGAAATTATTATCATATCCCTTTTTATTATACGGATGACCAAAATAACTCCTTTTCGACAAATAGAAGTGGAAAGAAAGATTTTGATCTATTCTTGACTTATTTTATTAAACGAAAATCCATAAAAATTATAGGGAATATGCACAAGTACACCCTCAACCTATGTCCTAAATCCCAGAGACACGCTTATATTATTCTAAGGTCCTATCACCCCCCTAAACTTATTTTATAAGTAATTTTCTACCCCTTTTCAGCCTACGTGACACTAGCTTGAAACAAAAAGTCAACAAGCATTGGACCCTCAAGATAGTGCCACGTAGGCCAAAAAGGGGTAGTAACTTACTCATAAAATAAGTTCAAGGGGGGGTAATAGGACCTCAGTATAGTATAAGTGTGTCTATGAGATTTCGGGCATAGGTTGAGGGGGTACTTGTGCATTATCCCAAAATTATATGTGATCCTATTAGAAAAGTGGAGGGGTATATTTAATACTTCTCACATATGAAATTTTTCTGCCTTCATTAACTTAGTGACTAATTTCTTTATTATCACATTTATTTGTTTACTAGTTTCTAGATACGTGTGTTGCACGTGTGTATAATGTGAATTTTTATTCATTCTTTTAAAATATTAAATATTAATAAGGATTTAGTCAAGTTTAAAGAACACATAACAACATTTCATGATTATTCAATGATAAAATAAACAACATGTGTTTAACACAAACGGATTATATTGTACAAACGTACAAAGAAGGAATATATATATATATATATATATATATATTAAATTGACGATTATACTTGTATATGGTAAACAAAACTTTCAGGGTAGCCAGGGTAACATTCACAAGCAATTTTTTAGTTCACTAGAATTGCAAATTATAAGTCTAGCATCAACATTGCCATGTCACACACAACCTCCACGTAGGCATCTCCTCTATGCCACACACTCATATCGCGTAACTCCTCTTCGCTGAACATATCACCTCACCGCTTCTCTTACTATTCACTCGGTCAAAAAACAAACAATATTTTATATAAAGATCAAATTTTTAATAAAATACTATAAAAGAACAAAGAAAATATGAGTATTAATTTTATGATACCTATTTATAGAATTGATTGTACTGGGAATTTATTGTGAGAGAGAGAAGAGATGAGAAATCGAGAGGAAGATGGACAAATGAGGTATTTTAATAGACAAAGGTCACCTGAGGTAGAAAGCATATTTAAGAGATGTGCTGTTGGGGGTGGGGGTGGGTTGGGGGCGTATTGCACAAGACATGGAGGTAAGGGGGGACTTTTTTTTAGATCCAATGTTACATATATTGACGTATCTAGAAATGGCAAAAAATTCTAATACGTCCTTCAATTTTTTTGATTCAGAAAGATATATCTCCGGTCAATAAAGTGACTAACGTATACCTTTTTATTACAAGGATAACCCAAATATACCCTTTTCGGCAAATAGGAGTGAAAAAATGACTTCGATCTATTCTTGACTTGTTTTACCAAACTAAAACCCATAAAAAGTATATGTGATCATTTTAACAAAATCTAGTGTATATTTAATCCTTCTCCATATGAACTTTTTCTGCATTCATTAACTTAGTGACTAAACTACATTTATTATTCCTCATGATCACATTTATTTGTTTACTAGTTTCTGGACACGTGATTTGCACGTATGTTCCATGTGAATTATTGTTGATGCATTTAATCAGTTAAATATTAATAAGGATACCACTAGTCGAATTTTAAAAGCACATAAAAACATTTCATGATAAGTCGATGATTAAATCAACAATACGAGTTTAACTCAAACGCATTTTACTGTACAAACGCACAAAGAAGGAATATATATACATATATATGAAGGAATATATATATATATATATATGTGTGTGTGTGTGTGTATATATATATATATATATATATATATATATATCTGTGAGTGTGTGTGTGTGTGTCTCTGTGTGTGTGCGTGTGCGTGCGCATGCGCGTGCGTGTGTGTGTGTGTGTGTGGCATTAAAAACCTTCAGGATAACCAGGGTAACACTCACAAGCAATTTTGTGTTCACTAAAATTGAAAATCTTAAGTCTAGCACCAGCATTGCCATGTCTACAGTTGGTGCATCCACGCACAACCTCCACGTAGTCATCTCCTCTCTGCAACAAACTCATATTGCGTAACTCCTCTTGGCTTAACATATTGTCTCACCACTTCTGTTGCTATCCACTCCATCAAAAAAAAAGTTTTATATAAAGATCAATCTTTTAATAAAATCCTATAAGAGATCAAAAAAAGGAGAAGTAAGAGAAGTGATTGGAAAAGTTTAGTGTTACTTTTTTTATGCGGATATATAAAATTGATTATATAGGAAGTTCATTTGGAGAGAGAAAAGAGATGAGTAAATCGAGAGAAAGATGGACAAATGAGGTATTTCTATAGAGAAAAGTCACCTCATTCAGAAAGCAGATTTAAGAGATCTAGCGTTGTGGGTGGGGTGGTTGAGGAGCGTATTACACAAAGCATGTAGGTAAGGGGAGATTTTTTGTTTCAATTGGATCCATTGTTACATATATTAACGTATCTAGAAATAGGAAAAAAGTCTTATACGTCCTTCAGTTTTTTCGATTCAGTAATGATATATCTCTAGTTAAAAAAAGGACTAACATATACCTTTTTAATACACGGACGAATAAAATATAGCCTTTTCGGCAATTTGAAGTGGAAAAATATAATTTTGATCTAATATTGACTTGTTTTATTAAACTAAAACCCATAAAAATTATATGTGATTCTTTAAGCATAATCCAGGCGTATATTTAACTCTTCTCACATATGAACTTTTTCTGCCTTCATATTTTAGTGACTACTTTGCATTTATTATTCTTTTTTACCACATTTTTTTTTACTAGTTTATAGACACGGGCGTTGCACGTGTGTTTCATGTGAATATTTTTTGATGCCCTAAAACAATTAAATATTAGTAAGCATACCATTAGTCAAATTTAAAAAGCACATAACAATATTTCATGATAATCAACAACATGCGTTTAACACAAACACATTAAATTGTACAAACGCACAAAGAATATATATATATATATATATATATATATATATATATATATAGAGAGAGAGAGAGAGAGAGAGAGAGAGAGATATGGTAAAAAGACTTTCAGGGCATCCACAGTAACATTCACAAGTATTTTTGAGTTCACGAGAATTGAGAATTCAAAGTCTAGCACCAGCATCGCCATGTTTACAACTGGTACATGCACACATAACCTCAACGTAGTCATTTCCTCTATTCGACACACTCATACCGTATAACTCCTCTAAGCTTAAAATATCACCTCACCGCTACTTTTACTATTTACTCAGTAAAAACAAAAAATGTTTTGAATAAAGATCAAAATTTTAATAAAATCATATAAGAGTACAAAAAAAAAAAAGGAGAAGCGATCGGAAAAGGTGAGTATTAATTTCCAGGTGCCGATATATAGAATTCATTATACGGGGAATTTGTTGTGAGAGAGAGAAGAGATGAGAAAACCAAGAGGAAAATGGATAATTAAGATATTTTTGTAGAGAAAAATCACCCGAGGCATAAAGTAGATTTAAGAGATCTGGTGTTGGGTGGGGGGCCTATTACACAAAGTATGTAGGTAAGAGGGGATTTTTAGTTTCAATTTATGGATCTTTTGTTATATATATTTATATATCTAGAAATGAGAAATAAATTTGATACGTCCTTCAGTTATTGCGATTGAGAAATCAATATATATCTATAGTTAAAAAGTCACTAACAAATACCTTTTTATTACAGAGATGACCTAAATAAACCCTTTTCAGCAAATAGAAGTGGAAAAGGATTTTTATATATTCTTGACTTGTTTTATTAAACGAAAACCTATAAAAATCATAGGTGATCCTATTAGCAAAGTGCAGTGGCATATTTACTACTTCTCACATATGAAAATTTACTACCTTCATTAACTTAGTGACTAATTTGTATTTATAATTCTTTATTATCACATTAATTTGTTTACTAGTTTCTAGGCACGTGAATTTTACGTGTGTTTCATGTGAATTTTTATTGATTCTTTTAAACTATTAAATAGTAATAAGGACACCATTAGGAAAATTTAAAAAACCACATAACAACAATTCATGATAAGTCAATGATAAAATCAGAAACATTTGTTTAAAACAAACACATTATATTGTACAAACGCACAAAAAAGAAAAATATACATTAAATTGACGATTATATATATATATATATA
>NC_028637.1:14698249-14707098 GCF_001406875.1 Solanum pennellii | reverse complement strand
GCTAGGGTAATATTCACAAGCAAATTTTTAGTCTATTATAAGCATCGCCATGTCATACACAACCTCAATGTAGTCATCTCCTCTCTGCAACACACTCATATCGCGTAACTCCTCTTTGCTGAACATATCACCTCACCACTTCTCTTACTATATACTCAGTCAAAAACCAAATAATATTTTATATATAGATCACATTTTTAGTAAAATACTATAAGAGAACAAAAAAAGGAGATGCGATCAGAAAATATGAGTATTAATTTTGTGATACCTATTTATAGAATTGATTGTATGGGGAATTCAATTGGAGAGAGAGAAGAGATGAGAAATCGAGAGAAAGATGGACAAATGAGGTATTTTTATAGAGACAAATCACCTGAGGCAGAAAGTAGATTTAAGAGATCTAGTGTTGAGGGTGGGGCGTGGTTGGGGGCGTATTAGACAAAGCATGTAGGTAAGGTGTAATTTTTTATTTCAATATAGTAAATGAATGGATCCATTGTTACATATATTGACGTATCCAGAAATGGTGAAAAAGTCTGATATGTCCTTCAATTTCTGCGATTTCAGAAATGATGTATCTCTAGTTAATAAAGTGACCAACATATACCTTTTTCACAAAGATAACCCAAATATACTCTTTTCGGCAAGTAGAAGTGAAAAAAATGATTTTGATCTATTCTTGACTTGTTTTAATAAACTTAAACCTATAAAAACTATATGTGATCCTTTTAGCAAAATACAGGGTTATATTTAATCCTTCTCACATATGAACTTTTTCTGTCTTCTTTAACTTAGTGAATAATTTCCATTTATTATTCTTTATGATAACATTTATTTGTTTACTAGTTTCTAGACACGTGGCGTTGCACATGTATTTCATCTGAATTTTTATTATTGCGTTAAAACAATTAAACATAAATAAAGATATCATTAGTCAAATTTGAAAAACACATAAGAACATTTAATGAGAAGTCAATGATAAAATCATCAACATACNGATTTATAGAATTGATTGTATGGGGAATTCAATTGGAGAGAGAGAAGAGATGAGAAATCGAGAGGAAGATGGACAAATGAGGTATTTTTATAGAGACAAAGCACCTGAGGCAGAAAGTAGATTTAAGAGATCTAGTGTTGGGGGTGGGGCGTGGTTGGGGGCGTATTAGACAAAGCATGTAGGTAAGGTGTAATTTTTTATTTCAATATAGTAAATGAATGGATCCATTGTTACATATATTGACGTATCCAGAAATGGTAAAAAAGTCTGTTATGTCCTTCAATTTCTGCGATTTCAGAAATGATGTATCTCTAGTTAATAAAGTGACCAACATATACCTTTTTTACAAAGATAACCCAAATATACCCTTTTCGTCAAATAGAAGTGAAAAAAATGATTTTGATCTATTCTTGACTTGTTTTAATAAACTTAAATCCATAAAAACTATATGTGATCCTTTTAGCAAAATACAGGGTTATATTTAATCCTTCTCATATATGAACTTTTTCCGTCTTCTTTAACTTAGTGACTAATTTCCATTTATTATTCTTTATGATAACATTTATTTGTTTACTAGTTTCTAGACACGTGGCGTTGCACATGTGTTTCATCTGAATTTTTATTATTGCGTTAAAACAATGAAATATTAATAAGGATATCATAAGTCAAATTTGAAGAACACATAAGAACATTTAATGAGAAGTCAATGATAAAATCATCAACATGCGTTTAACACAAACTTATTTTATTGTACAATCGTGCAAAGAATATATATATATATATATATGACGATTCATATAAACACATTTAGAGACTATGCATATTCATACTTCATCATACCATATACTTGAAATCAAAGCATATAAGACATGTTCATAACATACTCATGCATTCCTATTCATGTACATAGATTACAAACCTAGGAACTATCTTATCAAGGCACACATGTGCAATGCATACACAAGGTCCCATACCCTTGTCCATACTAGTACACCTATCAATTCATCCTAGTTAAGGAATAAATAACATACTTCATGGACATATACTCTACATGCATAGTAGTAGAATTAGTGCATATGAGAATACTCTTTCATTAGACACCATGAACCTATACTACTTGTAAGCATGCATGAGGTGTAAGTGTGTAGATTGGTCAACATGATCATACAATGGCTATCAACAACACATTGACGCAGCCACCCTCTTAAGACCACTATGCTTATTCAAGCATAGACCATACAACAAATAATAGCATAGGAGACAAGACAACTTCAACTTTTACATTCAGACCTCCTAACATTAGCTAATCACACCTTCTTGTAGGGATACATAGGTAATGGGTCATTAACCATTATAACTCATCAATGTCAGCACCTAAACCTAACACTAACATAGTCATTCACATGCTTATACCAATAGCCACACAACCTCGATCATAACTAGAATGGAATACTAGGAATAATCTTCACATTGGGTGATCATCACCACCACTCATTCAAAGTAAAATTGCCTTCAAGGCCATGATCACATCATATATATATATATATATATATATGTGTGTGTGTGTGTGTGTGTGTGTGTGTGTGTGTGTGTGTGTGTGTGTGTGTGTGTGTGTGTAGGAGGTTTCTAGAGAGGTTTTTTGGGAGAGGTAAGTCTAATTTTGAAATATGACTTGGGTTTGGGGTTTTGATCTTTTTAACTAACTTAGTATACCAAAAAATAGCTAAATTAACTGCCTAGGGTCAGGTTAGGACGTGGGGTGAATTTCCCATTCACCCCTTAATGAACCAGTGCCCCTAGTTGTTGGATTGATGGCTGCATCGATGGAGCAACCTCTGCCCCGTAGGCCCATCGAAAGGTAATTCTACTGACCTTCATTTGGGTTTGAGGCTTGGAATTGGTTGCTTTGGATCCTAGGCTAAGTATGGAACGACTCCCACCTGTTGACAGGGCGTTACTACACCTACTGTCCATCATTTGATAGGTGTATGTAGAGACTGCCAAGGCAGACTTTGGATCCTCCTTAAGGGTCTTTTGATGGGCCTTTGGTGAGACGTGTCTTGACATTTCCAACGTAAATATACTCATTAACATTCTAGGTACCTTACACACAATATTAAACAAAAAAAACACTTAAAACATGTCAAGATACACCAAGACACACATGCACGTCTCAAGGCTAACTTTTAGACGTCATCGGACATTCTTGGACGTTTGACTCCCAAATGACTTCAAATCAAGTATGAATACTGTAAAACACTTAATTAACATATTTTAATCATTTTTAGACACATGTTATGCTCTAATCATCTTAATTCATTTTGAGAGTCCTTACACCGGTAGATAGGAGCTACTTCAGGGACATGTAGAAGCAAACTAGTTGTATGTTAGAACTATTCATTGAGATCAGGACAACTCACATGATGTAGTCAGTGGTATGCTTAAAATTCTTTTTTTTTATGTTTATGTCTTAATTGATTTAGGTGCGAGTTTTTTTTTTTGGCTCCTTATGTAGCCATGAGGTTTTCTATTTCCTCCGAACAACTTCTTGAGCCTTCATTGTTTCCACACCTGTTGGTGAGTCTATTATAGTATAAAGACTTATTGTGATTGTTCTATCTCTATCAATAACAAAGACATATCGATCGAATTATTCAAGCTAGACATGGTAGACTTTGAGGTTATTCTAGGTATGGACCGTCTTCATCCACGTTATTCCTTAGTATATTGTAGAACTCAAGTAGTAAACTTTTAGTTTTCGAATGAGAAAGTTTTAGAGTGGAGAAGTTGTTTAGTAGCGATAAATGGCGGTTTCATCTTATACGTTAAAGGCCAAAAAGTTATTCTCTTACGGGTTCATTTGTCACTTAGTCTGAGTTAATGACTCAAGGGTTGAGACACCGCTTATTCAGTTAGTTCCATTTGTGAGTGAGTTTTTAGAAGTCTTTCTAGATGATCTACCCGAAGTCCCTCCTAAGAGAGAATAGACTTTGGCATAGAGATTCTTCTTGATAATCAACCTATCTCTATTCCATCATAAAGAATGGCCAAACTAAGTTAAAAGAGTTATAGGAGAAGTTGAGAGATCTTCTTGATAAGGGTTTCATCTGACCTAGTGTTTCACCTTGGGGCACTTTTTTTTTATGAGGAGGAGAAATAGTTTTCTTAGGATGTGTATCATTACCTCTAATTAAACACGGTTTCCATGAACAATAAGCATCCCCTTTCGAGAATCTATGACTTTTTCGATGAACAATAGGGTGCCACTTGATTCTCTAAGATAGAACTTATAACTATCTATCATAAGTTGAAAGTAGGAGAAAGTGGCATTCCAACGACAACATTTAGGACCCGATATGGTTATTATCCGTTGATTGACATGCCTTTTGGCTTGAACAATGCTCCTACACCGTTCATGGATTTTATGAACAGAGTGTTTAAGTCGTATCTTGATATTTTCGTTATTGTATTTATTTATAACATACTTATTTATTCGTGGAATGAAGAGGATCTTGCTAGCCATCTTAGAATACTCCTCCAAATTATCAATGATCAAGAATTATATGCTAAATATTTTAAGTGTGTGTTTTTTTCTTGAGTCTGTTGCATTCTTAGGCCACATTGTATTTGGCGAAAGATTTCAAGTTAACACTAAAAAAAACAATGTACAACTCATTCATATCGCTATCTCCAATTGATATACGGAGTTTCTTAGGATTGGTTGGTTATCATAGAAGATTTGTAGAGGTACTTTTGTCTATTTCGTCCCCGTTAACTATATTGACTTAGAAAACACTTAAGTTTCATTGGTCGGAAGCTTGTGAGAAGATCTTTCAGGGATTTTTGTTATTTATTATGATGCATACATAGTGTACTTAGTTGCATTTTAATACAAAATGGTGAGTTTATAGTCTATGCCTCTAGAAAGCTTCAGATTCACAAGAAGAAGTACCTGACTCACGATATCGAGTAGGAAGCAGTGGTCTCTGCTCTTAAAATATTGCATCATTATCTCTATGGTGTTCATGTGGACGTGTCCTCCGTCCATAAGAGTCTCCTGTATGTTTTCATTCATAAAGAATATAAGATGATCAGAGTTGATCAAGGATAATGACATGGATATCTTCTATCACCTATATAAGGTTAATATTGTTGTTGCTGCTTAGAGTAGGTTGCCTATGCGAAGTACTGCACATTTTGAGGAAGTCAATAGAGAACTGGCTAAAAAGGTTCACATACTTCCCATTTGGGGTTCCTTTTGTTGGACTCCATTGAAGGTGGTGAATAATGGAGCTGAATCGTCATTGGTATCTAAAGTGAAGGAGATCATGACAACGACCCTCTTTTAGTTGAACAGGAGGAAAATAATCATAAGCAAAAGGTGATGGATTTTGAACAAGTGGGTGATAATGAGTTGAGATATCAAGGTAGATTGTGTATACCAAAGGTGGATGAGCTCCAAGAGAGCATCATGTCAAAAGCTCATACTTCCAAATGTTCAATCCATCCCGGTTCCAAAAAGATGTATAATGACTTGAAAGAACTCGATTGGTGAAGTAGAATGAAGAGTTGATTTCACAGTTCGTTGTTAAGTGCTTGAATTGAAAACAAGTCAAGGTACAACGCCAAAGACGAGGTAGTGTGGCTCAAAAAATAATTTTCCCGGAATGGAAGTGGGAGATTATATATGGATTTCAATGTTGTCTAGCCACAATCTCGCAAGCCGTATGATTCAATTTGGTTCATTGTATAGTTTGACTTCATGGAGTTACTATGTCTATCATTTTAGATAGGGGTGAACAATTCACAACTCAGTTTTTGAAAAATTTCTAAAATGTGTTTGGGTTTGACGGTGAACCTTCGTACTGCCTCTCACCTTCATATGGATGGCCCAACAGAGCACATAATTCATACCCCAGAGGATATATTGACGGCATGTGTCAATCGACTACATTGGGCCTTATAGGATATACAAGAGAGTTGACAATGTAGCTTATGAGTTAGAGCTAATATCAAAGTTTGTAGAAGTTCATTCGGTATTTCATATACCAATGCTAAATAAAAGTTTGGGTTATCCTTCAATCGTTATACCTACAGAGAATATTAGTATCAAGGAAACCCTATCGTAAAATTGCCATAGAGATTCTTGATCGTCAAATTCACAAGTTGAGAACCAAGGAAATTACATCAGTCAAGGTCTTATAGAGGAATCAATTTGTATAGGAAGCTACTTGGGAGGCTGAGGAGATATGAAGATAACGTACCCCAATCTCTTTCCTTCCAAAACAATTCAAGACCAAGGTACTAACTCTCGTAAAGTAATCTTTAAGTTGATATTTTAGAGTTTCTGTTAATAGCGTATTGTGCTCTTGAATTGGGCTATTAGATGCTTCCCACAACTTTTCTTTTTAACGTGATCTCGTTTGAGGATGAATTTTCCCAAGGGTGAGATATTTTAACACCTTAGACTTAGAGAGAACTAAACAGAAATTCGTGCAAGTCACCCATAAGTTATAAGTTTTGGGTCAACTTTAAACGACCATATCTTTTAGTATATGAAGAATTATACCACCCATGAACTATAGAATCGAAAGGCTTTGAGTCGTCTTCCCAACGCCTCAAATCTGGTTAAATTTAGAGGTTGGAGTAAAACATTAGGTCTTTTCTTTTTCCCATTAGGACTACAACGTTTTTTAACCTAATTAATGGTCTAATCTGATTTATACAACTTGTCCACGTTCCTAAATACTTAGGGATTTAGAGCGAGGTTTCAAGAGAACAAAAAGGGCTAAGTTCAAGTGTTCTTCAAGATTTATGGATTTTGCCAAGAGTATCATTCTTTCCACGTATGTAAGTCTTCTCAAAGTGATGGACTTATTTGCCTCACTCCATACATCTAATCCATCTATGAATTCGTCCATGTAATCGTTATATTATGAGATTTCTTGAGTAGTTCTCGATTGTTGTTTCATTCTTTAACAATGGAAATTTTGAGTTACTTGGATTGAGGATCTTGAGTATGGGTTGTGATTATTGATATTGTATGAGATATCTATGAATTTGTTTTGTGTTATTGAATTAAAAAGAGTTTAGAAAAATAACTGAAGTCCAAATGAGTTAAAACCCAAAATGGAGAAGAAAAATTCATTAGAGTTCTAGGTATGTGGGTGGGGTGGCGCTCCACCATAGTGCCAGTATTCCCTAATGTAACACTTTTATATTTAAAAGAGAGAAACATTTATTTATAAGTGATTTTATGAGTTCAAAGATGTTTTAGAGTATTACCTCTTTTAAGATGATCTTTTGAGTAATTACCTCAAATTAAGATAGAGTCATGTTTATATATTTGAGCATGAGTTCACATATTATTGGGATTTGTATTGAGCACCGATATGGACACGAATTAAGACAACTCGCATTCCTCATAAATCATGTAACCAACATGGGTAAAGGGTCGTACTTTTTAGATGATTCCTTCTTGATATTAAGCATAGCTTAGTAGATTCACTTAGTTGAGTTGTTTTGTACTCGACAATGTATAGGATAGTTCTAGAAGAGTGTGTAAGACTTTGTATCATCACATAACTCAAAGTGAAGCTTGTCGGTTAAAAAATCTCCCAAATAAGAGTAAGAAGTATCTTATTGTATTTTCATACATCGTCTATTTATCTCTTGTTTTATAATGTTCTAAGCATTTCACATATCATTGTTCCTTTTATATTGGAGTTGAGTTAAGGTGAGATTATCTTCTAGCCTTATCAGTTGAGTCATCTATACTTTCAATTCCCTCAACCTCATGTTTTATGTTGCAGATACAGGTGTTCTGGTCATCAACAGTCGTTTTTTTATACCACTTGCGTTCCAGCTAGCTTGTGTGAGGCTCCTTTCTTTCTGGAGGGCTTAACACTTATATTTTCTACTTTGCTGAGTTATCAGGGGTATTTTTCCAATATTTATACTAGTATTTAAAAGTTTCGTAGATTGCTAGAGGTTGAGGAGTCTTTTGTTACTTTCCTTGTTGGTGTTCAAAAACGTTAAGATAGTTAATTATATTTTATCCTGTATTTCCAGATATTCATTCAGTAAGTTATAAGTGAGACATTTTGAGTTTATATTGCACTTATAGTCTCATTTTCATTCAGTAAGTCTTCCACTAATTAGCCAAATAGGTCAAGGGTTCGCTTATGGACCAGTCATGGTTCTCATGTGCCAGCGACATTCGGAGCATGACATTATTTTATACCAGAATAAATTTTGTTACAGAAGTCATAAATATTTTTTTTTGCAAAAAATATTACCATTATCTCTATTTTTTGTTTGTTTTTTAACCGCTAGTGTTGGGCAGGTGTGTTATACGTGTGTCCTATGTTAATTCATGTAGATTCGTTTTATTGATACATTATATTTTATGAAACGCATCCGCATAATGAGTAATAAAAAAATTAATCATAAAATATATAAGTTCATTTTGAAAAAAAGAAAAGGTGTTTAGAGCGGTTGGAGAAATGACAAGAGGTTGCAATGCCTCATATAGCCATATCCTTGCTTTTCATCATAGCTTGCAATGAAAATCTAGTACTTATGCATTATCCCTTGAAATAATCCAATAACATTAAAGTAGGATGTGAAGTAGTAAATATAAGGCTTATACTTTCTTGTTTGTGTAGATTGTCTAACAATTATTATGTTTGGTCCATCAATAAGTTATATAGCCCATTAGATTGTAATGATCCTGATCCCTAATATTTGATGTATAAATACACCATTATGCGTGTAGCAAATTATGAAAAAAAGATCCACAATAAGATGGATAGGGTTATCTGTTAAACATAAACATATATATATATATATA
>NC_028637.1:14689363-14697715 GCF_001406875.1 Solanum pennellii | reverse complement strand
TATATATATATATATATATTGCATTTTCTGTGGATATTAGCCTTTGGATAAAGGATATTTATCCATTATATGAGAATTTCCACAACCAACATCACAAATCATGATAGTTATAGATCTGTTTCTGCAATAATAATCTCATAAGCATCATATACTAGTATTTACCAATTGAAATACTAAAAAATATTGTTTTACTAAGTTATTTCTATTATTTAGACTATCATCAAGAAATCAACTTCATGAAAAATAACAAATTGAAGACAATGTTAAAAATCATTGTGCAAATGATGAGTATTTAACTTCAATTGAATGGTTTGTGTTATACAATTTGAAAAAATATAAGTTGTTTCCTAGTACTTCAATTGTATATTGAAGTTTGTAACCAATCATACAGAAAGAAGTAAACACAAAAGTAATTTCACACCTGAATAGATTTTGATTCCGAAGTAATTAAGGGTATTTTTGTTGTAAAGAAAAGATAACATTTTTATCTCTGACTTTTTTTTAAGAACAAGTGTTTGCACGTGTGTACCATCGTTATTTGCACGTGTGTACCATGGTTATTTGTGTTGACTCATGTAATGATATTTTATATTCTAAGAAACACATTCGTGTAATGAGTAATAAAATATGTAATCGCTAAAAATAAGTTAATTTTTCAAAACAAATATAGGTGTTTAGATTCACTGGTGAAATGAGAGGAGGTTGGACTACCTCATATAGCCATATTCCTGCTTTTCATCACAACTTGTGATTTTTGGTCATGACAATTTGATACTAATTAATTATCCCTTAAATATACAATAGTTGAAAAGTACGATTTTAATGATTAGATATAAGTTATATTTTTTCTTAGTTGTTCAAATTTTCTAATAATTTTTGTGTGAGTTCCACCAATAGGTAATATAGCCCATTAGACTGTCAGGGTCCTTAACTCTAACCCTCGATGTTCAAATACACCGTTATGGATGTAGAAAAACATAGATTTTTTTCCGGGTAGGTGTATAGATCTAAGGTAAGAAAATGTTCTGAATCTTTGGTGTATATTGGACTCTGGAGAAAGGGAATTCATCCATTTTGTGAGGATTTCCAAAGACCAACAACACAAATCATGATAGCTAAAGATATGCTTCTTCAAAGAGGAGTCTCGTAAGTCTCCTATACGAGTATGTACCAATTGAAATACTATAGGAAGTGTTGCTTTACTAAGTTGTTTTTAAAATTTAGAAGGTCATCCAAGAAATTAACTTCATTAAAAATAAAAAATGATAGTCTATTAGCCATTGTTAAAAATCAATGTGCAAATGATTAATATATTACTTCAATTAAATTGTTTGTATTATACAATTTAAGAATAAAAAAAAGATGTTTGCTAGTACTTCAATTGTTTATTGGAGTTTGTAATCAAGCATATAGAAAAAGACAAAGACAAAAGAAACTTTAAACCAAAATAGATTTTCATTCAAATGTGATAAAGGTTATTTTTTGTAAAAAAATAATCTTTATCTCTTTTTTTTAACAACTAGTCCTTGGCATGTGCGTTGCATGTGTCTCCTATGTGAATTTTTCTAGACTCATTTTAATGATATTTTATATTTTATGTACATTCATGAAATGAGTAATATAAAATTTAAACTAGGATTTTACAAAGAAATGACACGCCCTTAGCCCACACCTTGGACATGACTGACACTCGAAAATTATTGTTGGCTCCAAGCGAGTCCTTGACATGACTTAACTCTAAGAGGAAGAATTACTCATAAATAAAATGAATTTAAAAGATAGAATTTACTTAACTATCTCAAAAGATAAACTCAGAATGTTTTAGAAATAAACATTCAACTAGCCAAAGAGGCAAGTCAAGTCTCAACATGAACAACTCAAAATGAAAAGACTCATGAACAGTTGTATATCTATCAATCAAGCCTCTAATACTATGACGAATGTCGGGACAAGACCGCCGATCATCCTAATAAACTTTTTTTTTTCTAAAAAAGGATCCTCCAGAAGCAATGAGGTTCACCAAACAACTCTGGAACTTAACTGGATCAACAAAGTGCTTGATGCTGGTCCTGGTCACCTGTATCTGCATCATAAAAGATACCTGTCAAATGGCCTCAGTAAATAGAATGTACGAGTATGTGAGGGGAAATCTAAACACAAGATAAGCTTGAACAGAAACTAAAGAAACAACTTACCTCGTCGTAGCTCAACTCAGGGATACTAAACCCATTTCAAAATAAAGCAATAGTAAAGATGCATTACAAACAAAACCTTTAAAATAGTACACAACAACTTCATGTATTTAAAATTACAATGCACGCTATTTGTATGCAATAATACAAAATAAACTATGTATTTGAAAATATAAAATAAACTCTATGGGAGATTCTTTAACTGACAACTATTGATGATACAACATCTAGATCACTCTATCATAACTATCTTATACTTGTTCAGGGTATAGAACCTGCTACTGAGTGGATCAACTAGTATATATGCTTAAAAACAATAAGGTGTCATCTAAGATGTATGACCCTTTCTACCTATGTTGACTACTTGGGTGATGAGGACTTTGAGTTAACTGAACTCGTCCCCATATCGATATTTAATACTATTCTCAAAATATAACTAGCTCATATGTTTGAAAACATTACTCTTTCTCTGTTTTGAGATTATTACTCAAAAATCATTCTCTTAAAAGATATGGTACTCAAATCTTCTCAAAAACTCTTTTGGAAATCGGTGTTTTCTCTCATCTTAAATGTGAAAACATTGACTCTTGAAAATACTTAAATCCAATATATCGTTTTAAACAAAATGAACTTAATTCTAATCTTTCTAAAACTCAACTACTCAAGACTTAAAAAATGTTTGAAATTATTGTAAAAGACTTATTAAAATTAGTTGGATGAACTCTCAAGACTTTATACTTAGCTCTACCTTGAATTTGAATTATGAATTCAATGTTATGATTCATGTTATGAATTATTTCTAGATGCTTAGAAGTATATTAGAGTGATTAGAATCAATAGGAGTAAATTACACTTAAAAAAGACTTAGACAGAGCAAACGACCGAGAAAACTTGGGCAGACGACCTTAGCCTACTGTTGGTGTACTTCCCCAAGCCTCCATTTATTGGGGTTTGATTAGGCGCACTGTTGGCGCACCACCCCAACCTCCATACCGGGGGTGTGATTAGTCACATTGTTGGTACGCCACACCAGCCTCCATTTACTGGAGGTTAAATTGGGAGCACTGATGGCGTGTTGCACCTAACATCTATTTACTAGGATTTTGATGCTGGGGCGCCTCCCTTCCCCTAAACGACCTGACGAGTTTTCTCATCTCGTTTTCTGATCCTAAATCACCTTTAATGTATTTATTTCCTCAAAATTTCCTTAGATTCAATTACCTAATACAAGTACAAAATAATCTACTCGAAAACAACTCTTAAATTCAACGTGATTACCTCAAGGACTCATCAAACTCATCTTAATTCAAGAACGGAAACACGACTACAACACTTATCAAGAACTCGAATCCTTAAACTTTTGAGAACTAAATTATGCTAAAATAATATGATTGGTGTGTGGGTGAACGAACCCAACACTATGAGAACTCACATACCTCTTAGGTTATAAACTTTTGGCCAAACAACCTTTGATTTGCAAGAAACATGAAGAACGCCTTCAATTTTCTCCTTTTCTCCTCTTCTTGAACCCTTCTTATAACCCTACGTGCATTAATATTTGTGCAAACTTAAGTAAATCACACTTGAGCCCAAAAATAATATTAAATTCGTTTTAATCAGATTTTGTATGTGAAAGACTCAAATAACCCTCACTAATTCGAGTAACTTTACTTAACTGGTCAAGAAGATTTCAAATCATCACATGTCCTTCATACGAGCTCAAAACTCTTAACTTAGGCATAACTTGAAAATTTTCATGAGCCACCTAATGCATCCTTTAGTAAAAGTTATGGTCGTTTGAAGTTGACCGAAAATTGTTAACTTAGGCATAACTTAAAAAATTTCAGATTTTGCTATTTCCAATTTAGCGCTTTCTAAATATAGCTCTTTCCAAAGTGGGATGTTACAATACCTTCCTATTGTGAACATTCTTCCTCGAATGAGATTACTCCTAATAGAACTAAGGTTGTTAACATTGAACATTCAGCTCAAACACCTCTAACACATTTAGTATATCAATTAAAGAGTACTAAGAAGAGAATTAGTACCTTGATCTGGAATTTCTACGAACTCAAAGAGACGTGGGTATCTCTTCTACATATACTCGTCAGCCTCCCAAGTATCTTCTTCAACAAACTGTTTCCTCCATAAGACATTGACTGATCCTACCTCCTTTGTCCTCAACTTGCAAACCTAAAAATCCATCCCTATCATCATAATATAGGTTGTCCTTAATTCCAATATATTCAGTAGGTATAACAAGTGAAGGATCGCCCATACACTTTTACAACATAGAAATGTGAAACACCGTATGAACTTCTGTGTTTTCTGACATTTTTTTATATTATTATTATTATTAAAAATAAATTGTTTATTAAAACTAACATAATCCACTAACTTATATTTAATTCATGTCCCTAATGGTATAATGTGTTAAATAAATGATCACTTTAGCCCACTAACTATCGATTAAGTTATTTGTCTGCAATCACCCAACAATGAATTAATTCACGTTAAACGAATAATCCAATATCCAAGAATGACTTTCCGCGTTATTAAACTCCTCTTTCCTGAAAATATACGTAAAATTCATTGGGAGAGAGAGAAGAGATGAGTAAACAGAGAGGAAGATACACAAATGACATTTTTAAGAGAAAAAACACTTGTGGAAGAAAGCAGATTTAAGAGATCTGGTCTTTGGAGTGGGGGGGGGGTATTACACAAAGCATGTAAGTAAGGGGGAATTCTTTGTTTCAATTTAGTACATGAATGGATCCATTGTTACATATATTTACATATCTAGAAATGGGAAAAAAGTTTGATACATCCTTCAATTATTGCGATTCAGAAATGATATAACTCTAGTTAAATAATGTAACAAACATATATCTTTTTGTTACACGGGTGACTTAGATATACTTTTTTCGGTGAATAGAAATAAAAAAATTATTTTGATCTATTCTTGAATTGTTTTATTAAACTTAAATCCATAAATATTAAATATGATACTTTTAGCAAAGTCCAGGCGTATATTTGATCCTTCTCACATATGAACATTTTATGCCTTCATTAATTGAGTGACTAATTTCCATTTATTATTCTTTATGATCACATTTATAATTTGTTTACTAGTCTCTGGACACGTGTGTTGCACGTGTGTTTCATGCGAATTTTAATTGATGCGTTAAAACAATTAAAATTTTATGCAAATCGTATAAAGTGAGTAATATTTTAAATGTGCGTCAAGAAACACCAAATAAGGGACACATGGTAATGTTTAAAATCAATGACTTTAAACTACCATCGGTAAAACAATTTTGTTGAAGCTATTATATGTAATTTTTTTAGCTTTGTTTAGTATTTAACACACTTACAATACAGCCACATGAATAATTTGAGTCAAATAACAATACAGACTTATGATAATGATAAAACAATTCATACAAATTATACACACACACTCACTAAAATTGTGAACAAAAAAAGTGAAAGTTGAATTATCAAATTTATCCTATATAGGTTAAAGGGTCATTTAAATATTTAATTAAACATTAATTCATTAATTATTGATATTAAAAAGTAAATTTACGTATCTATTAATAATATTCATTAAAATAAAACAATAGAAAATAAATACATTCTCACTCGTAGTATATATAAAATTCATGAAAAGTACTTAATTAACAAATTCCAACCTTTTCAAAGCTAATTAACTAATTATCAAAACTCACTTTGTTTACCAATAAAATTATATATAGAGAAGAGTCTACACAAGCTTCTAACTTTACATAAATTGTTCATCATCTAAATAAATTATAATGTACTCTAGCAAACATACAGATGAATATAAATAAGGATACCATTAGTCAAATTTAAAATACACATAACAATGTTTCAGGATAAGTCAATGACAAAATCAACAACATGCATTTAACACAAACATATTATATTTTACAAACGTGCGCGCGCGCGCACGCACACACACAACAAAAAAATATTTTGAATTCATCAGAATTGAAAATGTTAAGTCTAGCATCAGCATTGCCATGTCACAGACAACCTCCACATAGTCATTTCCTCTCTACAACAGGCTCATATCGCGTAACTCCTCTTCGCCGAACATATCGCCTCAACACTTCTCTTACTATTCACTCAGTCAAAAACCAAATAATATTTTATATAAAGATCCCATTTTTAATAAAATACTATAAAAGAACAAAAAAATGAGAAGCGATTAGAAAAGATGAGTATTAATTCTGTGATGCCGATTTATAGAATTGATTGTACGGGGAATTCATTGCGAGAGAAAGAAATGATGAGAAATCGAGAGGAAGATGGACAAATGAGGCATTTTTATAGAGAAATGTCACCTGAGGCAGAAAGCATTATGATATCTGGTGTTGGGGGTGGGAGTGGGTTGGGGGCATATTACACAAAGCATGTAGGTAAAAGGGGAATTTATTGTGGATACATTATTACATATATTGACGAATCTAAAAATGGGAAAAAAGTTTGATACGTCCTTCAATTTTTGCAATTCAGAAACGATATATTTCTAGTTAATAAAGTGACTAACATATATATTTATATTACAGGGATAACCCAAATATACACTTTTCGTCAAATAGAAGTGAAAAAATGATTTTCATCTATTCTTGACTTGTTTTATTAAACTAAAACCTATAAAAAGTATATGTGTTCCTTTTAGAAAAATCCAGGGTATATTTAATCCTTCTCACATGTGAACTTTTCCTGCTTTCATTACTTAGTGACTAATTTACATTTATTGTTCTTTATGATCACATTTGTTTGTTTACTAGTTTCTGGACACGTGTGTTTCATGTGAATTTTATTGATCCGTTAAAAAAATTAAATATTAATAAGGATAACATTAGTTAAATTTGAAAAGCACATAAAAACATATCATGATAAGTCGATGATAAACTCTACAACATGCGTTTAACATAAACACATTATATTGTACAAACGCGCAAAAAAGGAATATATATATTAAATTGACTATTAGATATGTATATATATGTATGGTTTTAAAAACCTTCAGGACAACCAGGGTAACATTCACAAGCAATTTTGAGTTCACCAGAATTGAAAATCTTAAGTCTAGCACCAACATTGTCATGTCTACGTTTGGTGCATCCATGCACAACCTCCACGTAGTCATCTCCTCTATGCAGCATACTCATATCTCCTAACTCCTCTTCGCTAAACATATTTCCTCACCACTTCTGTTACTATTCACTTCATCAAAAACAAAAAAAATGTTTTATATAAAGATCAATTTTTTCATAAAATCATACAACGGAACAAAAGAAGGAGAAGTAAGAGAAGTGATCGGAAAAGGTGAGTATTATTTTTTGATGCGGATATATAAAATTGATTATACAGAAAATTCATTGGGAGAGAGAGAAGATATGAGTAAATTGAGAGGAAGATGGACAATGAGGTATTTTTATAGAGAAAAGTCACCTCAGGCAGGAAACATATTTAAGAGATCTAGCGTTGGGGGTGGGTGTGGGTGGGGGCGTATTACACAAAGCATGTAGGTAAGAGGAATTTTTTTGTTTCAAATATTACATGAATGGATCCATTGTTATATAAATTGACGTATCTATAAATGAGAAAAAAGTCTGAGACATCTTTCACTTTTTGCGATTCAAAAATAATATATCTCTTGTTAATAAAAAAGGACTAACATATACCTTTTTATCACACGGATGAACCAAACGTACCCTTTTCGGCAAACAGAAGTGGAAAAACACAATTTTGATCTATTCTTGACTTGTTTTATTAAACTAAAACCCATAAAAATTATATGTGATCTTTTTAGCAGAGTCCAGGGGTATATTTAACTCTTCTCATGAACTTTTCTGCCTTCATTATCTTACTGACTAATTTGCATTTATTATTCTTTTTTATCACATTTATTTGTTTACTAGTTCATGAACACGTGCGTTGCACGTGTGTTTAATGTGAATTTTTATTGATGCCTTAAAACAATTAAATATTAGTAGGTATACCATTAGTCAAATTAAAAAGCACTGAACAATATTTCATGATAACTCAATGATAAAATCAACAACATGCGTTTAACACAAACATATTATATTGTACAAATACACAAAGAAGAAATATATATATA
>NC_028637.1:14682934-14689250 GCF_001406875.1 Solanum pennellii | reverse complement strand
ATATATATATATATATATATATATTAAATTGACGATTATATATATACACATATGCATATGTATGGTAAACAAAACCTTCAGGGCAGCCAAGGTAACATTCACAAGTATTTTTGAGTTCACCACAATTTAAAATTCTAAGTCTATCACCAGCATCGCCATGTCTACATCAGGTGCATGCACACACAACCTCAACGTAGTCAGCTCCTCCATGCGACACACTCATATTGTGTAACTCCTCTTAGCTTAACATATCGCCTCACCGCTACTGTTACTATTCACTCAGTCAAAAACAAAAAATATTTTTTATAAAGATCAAAATTTTATTAAAATACTATAAGAGAACAAAAAAATTAAAGAAGCGATCTGAAAAGGTGAATATTAATTTTTTGATGCCGATATATAGAATTGATTATGCAGGGAATTTGTTGGAAAAGAGATAATAGAGGAGAAAACAGAGAGGAAAAGGGGTAATTAAGATATTTTTATAGGGAAAAATTACCTGAGGCATAAAGTAGATTTAAGAGATCTGGTGTTAGGTGGGGGACCTATTACACAAATCGTGTAGGTACGGTGGATTTTTAGTTTCAATTTAGTACATGAATGGATCCATTCTTATATATATGTACATGTCTAGAAATGGAAAAAAAGTGTGATACGTCCTTTAGTTTTTGCGATTAAGAAATGATATATCTACAGTTAATAAAGTTACTAACATATACCTTTTTATTACAAGATGACCCAAATAAATCCTTTTCGGCAAATAAAAGTGGAAAAAAAAGATTTTGATTTATTCTTGACTTGTTTTATCAAACAAAAGCCCATAAAAATTGTATGTGATCCTATTAGCAAATTTCTAGGGTGTATTTAATACTTCTCACATATGAAATTTATTAACCTAATGACTAATTTATATTTATTATTCTTGTTTATTACATTTATTTGTTTACTAGTTTCTAGACACGTGCGTTACATGTGTGTTTTGTGTGAATTTTTAATGATTCTATAAAACAATTAAATATTAATAAGGATACCATTAGTCAAATTTAAAGAGCACATAACAACATTTCACGATAAGCCGATGATAAATCAGCAACATGAGTCAAACACAAACACATTATATTGTACAAAAGCTATATTAAATTGAAGATATTATATATATATATATATATATATATATGGTGGTGTTCTTAAGTAAAGGAAAAACCCCGATTCCAAAGCCAAATTAATTGTGGAAGTCATAGTTAACCTCTGTATTATCTAGATAATCACTGTTTTAACCTCTATAGATTTCAAGAAGCAACTTTAATCTTTCATTAGCTTGATAATTTCTATTAAAATTATTCTTCCTTCTTTTCTTATCCTTGACGTTCTTTCATGCCTAAAGACAACTGTTTTATTCTCATGTTTA
This sequence comes from Solanum pennellii, assembly GCF_001406875.1. Lineage (NCBI taxonomy): Eukaryota > Viridiplantae > Streptophyta > Magnoliopsida > Solanales > Solanaceae > Solanum > Solanum pennellii. The sequence continues at coordinate 14,687,842 of NC_028637.1, read as the reverse complement.
ACAACAATGTTGTTAACTCTGTTAATTGCTCTATATCTAAAGTAGAAATGCGTTTACAAAATTGGTCAATTCCTAAAGAACCTTTTAATAAGATATACCANTATATATATATATATAATAATAAAACATTCAGGGCAGCTAGGTTAACAGTCACAAACAATTTTGAGTTCACCAAAATTGAAAAATATAATTCTAGCATAAGCATCAACATGTCACACACAACCTCACGTAGTCATCTCTTTTCTGCCACACACTCATATCGCGTAACTCCACTTCGCTGAACATATCATCTTACCGCTTCTCTTACTATTCACTCAGTCACAAACCAAATAATATTTTATATAAAGATCACATTTTTATTAAAATACTATAAGAGACCAGAAAAAAAAAGGAGAAGCAATCAGAAAAGATGAGTATTAATTTTGTGATACCTACTTATAGAATTGTACGGGAATTCATTGCGAGAGAGTGAAGAGATAAGAAATCGAGAGGAAGATGGACAAATGAGGTATTTATATAGAGAAAAATCACCTGAGGAAGAAAGCAAATCTAAGAGATCTGGTGTTGGGGGTGTATTACACAAAGCATGTAGGCAAGGGGGAATTTTTTGTTTCAATTTAGTACATGAATGGATCCATTGTTACCTATATTGACCTATCTAGAAATGGAAAAAAGTCTGATATGTCCTTCAATTTTTGCGATTCAAAAATGATATATCTATAGTTGATAAAGTGACTAACATATACCTTTTTACTACAAGGATAACCCAAATATACCCTTATCGGTAAATAGAAATGAAAAAAATTATTTTGATCTATTCTTGACTTGTTTAACAAACTTAAACCTATAAAAACTATATGTGATTCTGGGTATATTTAATTCTTCTCACTTATAAACTTTTTCTGGCTTCTTTAACTTAGTGACTAATTTGGATATATTATTCTTTATGATCACATTTATTTGTTTACTAGTTTCTAGACACATGTGTTTCATGTGAATTTTTGTTGTTGTGTTAAAACAATTAAATATTAATAAGGATACCATTAGTCAAATCCAAAAAAGCACATAACAACATTTCATGATAAGTCGATGATAAATCAACAACATACGTTTAACACAAACACATTACATTGGACACTTTCAGGGCAGCCAGGGTAACATTCACAAGCAATTTGGAGTTCACCAGAATTGAAAATATAAGTCTAGCATAAGCATCACCATGTCACACACAACCTCCACGTAGTCATCTCTTTCCTGCAACACACTCATATCGCGTAACTCCTCTTAGCTAAACATATCGCCTCACCGCTTCTCTTACTATTCACTTTGTCAAAAATCACATAATATTTTATATAAAGATTTCATTTTTATTAAGATACTATAAGAGAACAGAAATAAAGAGAAGCGATCGGAAAAGATTAGTATTAATTTTGTGATACATGTTTATAGAATTGATTGTACGAGGAATTCATTGCGAGAGAGTGAAGAGATTAAAATCGAGAGGAAGATGGACAAATGAGTTATTTTTACAAAGAAAAATCACCTGAGGCAGAAAACAGATTTAAGAGATCTAGTGTTGGGGGTGGGTGGTGGATTGGGGGCGTATTACACAAAGCATGTAGGTAAGGGGAAATTTTTTGTTTCCATTGTCACATGAATGGATCCAGTGTTACATATATTTACATATCTAGAAATGGGAAAAAAGGTTGATACGTCCTTCAGTTTTTGCGATTCAGAAATGATGTATCTCTAGTTAAAAGAAAGACTAACACATACCTTTTTATTATACGGATGAACCAAATATACCGTTTTCGACAAATAAAAGTGAAAAATGATTTTAATCTTTTTTTTACTTGTTTTATTAAACTAAAACTCATAATAAGTATATGTGATTCTTTTAGCAATGTTCAAGGGTATATTTAATCGTTCTCACATATGAATTTTTTCTGTCTTCATTATCTTAGCCACTAATTTGCATTTATTATTTTTTATGACCACATTTATTTATTTACTAGTTTCTGGACACGTGCATTGCACGTGTGTTTCATGTGAATTTTTATTCATGCGTTAAAACAATTATATATTAGTAAATATACCATTAGTCAAATTTAAAGAGCACATACCAATATTTTATTATAAGTCAATGATAAAATCAATAATATGCGTTTAACACAAACATATTATATTGTACAAACGCACAAAGAAGGAATATCTATATTTGTATGTATATTACTTAATTCTAAAATAAATGTTAAATTACTAAAATGGCCTGAACTAATAAATCCACCCTTTTCCAGCCCTACCACCTAGAACAGTAAACCCCTTCGCGAAGAGTAGTGTCTAAAAACACTCACATTCTGAACAGACACCAATAAGATCTCATTGCAATTTATGTTTTTCATCCTTTAAAACCATTCAGCGAAAATGACTTTGTCTCAGCCAACATCCGATTTCAGAAAACGAAGAACAGGTATGTCTTATTACATCCGGATCGCCAAACTTCTGCCTTACTATAACAAACCTTCCCATTCACTCTGTTTATCGTTTTTCCATTATGTGCAGACAATTCTCACCAACCTTGATTTTTCTCTAGCAAAATTTGGCACTCACATTAACATTGATACATTCTTCCTAACAATTCATCAATGTAATTGAAAACTCGCAAATATAGTCTGTAACATATTTGAGTTGAACTGCTGCCTGCAAATTAAAGTGTACTGGACACTCATTAACGTTGGTCCTTCCCCTTGAGCGACCAAATATAAGGACTGCTATTTGTTCAAAGGGATAAAATAACACCCTGTCGTTACAACCACATTATTTTCCCTATATAGCTTACAAATGTGATTATGTTTGCAACAATTCAAACCGGTTATTAACTTACGTCCATTTCAACATTGATAATACTCAATCCCTTTTTACTGTTAATACAATTATACAAATCCTATAATATAATATCTGTTTCATATGACATTTTCTAATACATATTAAAATTTTGTGCTCTTTACCTGTGATAGACTTTGGTGAGACTTTTCAAGATATTCTTTTTTTTTTTTTCTGAACTTTACTAGAATTCAGTATGCAACGGACGTACTGCCAAATCTATATATGTTTTCTCACCTATATTAGATCTAACTAAAACACACTACGGATATGCTTCAACATTACTTCTTTTTATACACATTATTATGTTTAAAACACCTTGTGATAATGAACTTTCAAAATGACAAACATCTCAATACTTCTCTGTTCAACTAAACTGAGTACCAACTTCTCGTGTTATTTATTCTTATGCAAAATTTGTAGCTTTAATTAGTCGCATCCACACATGAATGGATACTTTTTCTGTCTGATTTAACCCCTTCAAAATAACAGAATAGATGCCTAACATGGTAAGTACAAAATCATCAAACTTTGTATGAACTAACCTAAATAACATTCCGCCCGACTCCGTTCACATAAATCTACCATTTCCTCATATTTTATGATAAAATTTGTATAGTTAATTCACAATGCTCACACCTAGATAGCGACGTTTTGGTCTATTTTGGTTGTTAGTTTCTTTCCGAGAACACAATAAACAATACAACATTGTACTTGGACAACCTTTGGTTTATGTAATAGTAGAACTTATTGGTGTATTATCTTAATTTGGTTAACCAGTTATGATTAGTTTGCTTATTGACAAGTTTGGTTGCAGTTATTATACACCATTATAGATGTTTGGTGTCATTTGACTTGTAAATTCTGTATTCTGGTGCACTTATTTTCAGCTTTACTGCACTCATTGCTACCTTATTTTAAGTAAAAGAAATATGGTGTACTTGGGCACATATTTAAGAGAAAAAATCAAGTGCATTAGGCGCATAAACTGAAGTGGAAAATCTTGTGCATTTGAGTGAATTCTGGAGGACTCATTGATGCAGCAAAAAACATTGTTTTTAGACAAAGAGAAACACATGAAAACAGCTGCTGTACAAAATTAGGCTATGGGGTTTACCGACAAAAGCATGGATGTCATGAGTATTTTATTTAGCTTCAGTTTTGATGAGTGCTTTTGATTGAGAATAGTCTTTACATGTAATGAGAATATCTGTTAAGAGCAACATATCAATGACTAAAATAAAGTAGCTGCAATACATTAACGGCTATTTTGGTTATTTTCTTGAACAAATTATCAAGAATGTGTAAGGATTGTGGCTGAGTTAATTCTCTTGTATGAAGGAATGCTTATCAAACTGACAACTTGGGGCATGTGTTCTGCTATTCACATCGAGGTTCCTGAATTGTTTGTGTCTAGTGGAGTATATTTTGATGGTTGATTGAACAAATTGTCCTCAAACCTTATATACTATCAAACTTGGAGGTATAAAACTGGTTTTTACATGTTGAATCCATCCCATTTTTTAGTCAACTTTAGCTATTCAATTGGTACAAGCAATTGTTAAAAAAGAATAGTAATTGGAGTTGAAAATAAAAGATTTGATAGTTGGCAAATTGGTAAGATTTGCAACCATTCTTGACTTTGCTATGTTTACATATGTCATTAGCGACATAGACATTGTTTTATCCTTCTATAAATAGAGCATTCTCGCTCATTTGTAGAATACACCAAGTTAGAAAGAAAAAACCATTTTGAGAGCAAAGTGAGGTATTCCATAGACTAAACAAGAAAATAGCCTGTGAAGAAAAATAGAGTGTGAGCGATATTTTAGTAAGACGGAAACCAAAAGAGTGTTGTTCCTTTTGAGTGTGTAGTAGTCACTTTGAGTATTGTATTCGTGACTACACAGTGTAAAATTCCTTACTATAGTAATATCAATTGCTCCTCTTAGTCCGTGGTTTTTTCCCTTATTCAGAAGGGTTTCCACGTAAAATTCTTGGTGTCGTTATTTTCCCATTTTATTT
>NC_028637.1:14663802-14679074 GCF_001406875.1 Solanum pennellii | reverse complement strand
ATACTCAGGTATCTTAGAGGAAGCTCAGATGAATGCTTGTGTTTTGGAGCATCAAATCCAATCTTGAAAGGCTATACAGATTCTGATATGGCAGGTGACCTTGATAACAGAAAATCCACTACTGGATATTTGTTTACTTTTTCAGGGGGAGCTATATCATGGCAGTCAAAGTTGCAGAAGTGTGTTGCTTTATCTACAACAGAAGCTGAGTATATTGCGGCTACTGAAGCCGGCAAGGAGATGATATGGCTAAAGCGATTTCTTCAAGAGCTTGGTTTGAATCAGATGGAGTATATTGTCTATTGTGACAGCCAGAGTGCAATAGACTTGAGCAAGAACTCCATGTACCATGCAAGAACAAAACACATTGACGTCAGATATCATTGGATTCGTGAGAAAGTGGAGAATGAATCATTTCACGTCAAAAAGATTCACACAAGTGAAAATCCTGCAGATATGCTGACCAAGATGATACCAAAAGACAAGTTCGAGTTATGCAAAGAACTTGTGGGTATGAGCTCTCTCTAAAGAAGTTGAAGATACCTTCTTCCAGTAAATGGGACTGGAGGGGGAGATTTGTTGAATCCATCCCATTTTTTAGTCAATTTTTGCTATTCAATTGGTACAAGCAATTGTTAAAAAAGAATAGTAATTGGAGTTGAAAATAAAAGATTTGATTGTTGGCAAATTGGTAAGATTTTCAACCATTCTTGACTTTGCTATGTTTACATATGTCATTAGTGACATAGACATGGTTTTATCCTTCTATAAATAGAGCATTCTTGCTCATTTGTAGAATACACCAAGTTAGAGAGAAAAAACCATTTTGAGAGCAAAGTGAGGTATTCCATAGACTAAACAAGAAAATAGCATGTGAAGAAAAATAGAGTGTGAGCGATATTTTAGTAAGACGGAAACCAAAAGAGGGTTGTTCCTTTTGAGTGGGTAGTAGTCACTTTGAGTATTGTATTCGTGACTACACAGTGTAAAATTCCTTACTATAGTAATATCAATTGCTCCTCTTAGTCCGTGGTTTTTCCCTTATTCATAAGGGTTTCCACGTAAAATTCTTGGTGTCGTTATTTTCCCATTTTATTTCCGTTACTTTTACCGTATATTCTTTTGTGCTTGTCCGCGTTTTCCCAACGTTCCATTCCACAGATTCCTATTTGAATGATAATGTCTATCTCAAGAAACCCCGCCTCCAACCCGCACAAGTTGCCAACTATTACTTTTGGCATGGCGAGTAATAAAGCATTGAAACAGATAGATATCAGCTACATGAATGTTTTCTCTAATGAAGTGTTTGATATGGAGTTAGAGGCATATCTACTATGCATAATTCAATTTATGCAGACTTATCTACTATGCATAATTCAACTTTTATATATTGTATTAGCAAAAATCATGAATCAATTTTCTAAGATATAAAACTTGACAAGATGTTCACACGAGATCACACACATATCCAGTAAGTATGTTAAAAATTAAAGAGGGTCGTTTTATATGAGCAAAATTCGCGATTTAGCTTTCCAAAGATACAAAACTTGACAAAATATGTTCATTCATATAAAAATTATTATGAGATTAAATTAAAAAACTAGCCTTTAAAAATGGATATTGGAATGTTGGCTTTGTTAAAGTACAATGATTTTGTATTATTGTTATTATTATTATTATTGGGCAAATAATTAACTGCATATACTTATCGAGATCAGAACTGTATTTTGATAATATTTAAATTATTTTAACAAAATATATAATACATACCTTGATATACACATGTGTGAAGAAATTAGTCATAGCTATTTGAACACTCTAATGCTCCATACTTTGAAAGTTGATCATCATAAAAAAAATACAACCTTTAAGTTCTTTCTCTAATCTTCCGTCACATAAATTTGACTCGAATTTACAAATCAGTTTTTGGCCTTATATTATTCATATAGTTAAAAGCACTATAACTAGTTATTTTATAATAGCTATGTATACCATTTTTGTAAAACAACTAAATTAATTACCATTGAGCTTTGCTATGATGATAAATTTAAAAAGGACAACTTTCACATATAGCAAATAAAAAATTCATACTTGTATGCTATAGCAAAGTTTGCATAATTGCGCTCCATAACAAACATAGAAACTGTATAATTCGCTATACACATACAGTTGAAGCAAATTGTATAAAAGGAAGTGTATAAAACAAGAAAGAGAAAGACAAAAGAGACTTGACAAGGAATATACAATTGAATCGAATTGTATAAAACGAGAAAGAGAGAAATTAGATACAATTTAAAAATTGTATAAAACGAGAAAGAGAGAAAGGCAAAAGAAACTGGGGAAGGGAGTATTTTTATTGTATAATTATAAGTGTATAGGACGAAAATATATGTACTTCCATGTGTATATACAATTTTCTCACGCTTTATACAAACAGAAACGCAATTTATATATTTCGCTTCTGTTTGTATAAGTGAGAAAGGCGAGGGTGGCGACGAGACTTGGGAGAGTGGCGAGCGAGATCTGGCAGAGGGGAGAGAGGGGAACAAAAATATATTTATTTATACAATTTTCTCTGCTTTATACAATTAGAAACAATTTTTATACACTTGCGTTTGTATAAAATAGTGAGGAAGCGAGCGAGAGATTGGAGGAGAGTGGCAAGCGAGATATTTGGGAGAGAGGCGCCTGACAATTTTTAGCAAACGTTTGCTATGGAGCACAATTAAATCAAACTCTAACTACTCCATTTATTTTAGGTTATTAGTTTGCTATTATATACAATTTTCCCACATATGTATTCTCACATGACTAACTATATGTTGCACTCCAAATATGTATTCTCACATGACTAACTATAGGTTGCACTTTTTTCCAAAAACTAAATTAATTATACGTTCCACTTTTGAAAGAGATTTCTATATCAACAATTATACGGTTCATTATGATACAACAACTCAAATGAATGAAAGAAATAGAAGAATTATTTGAGAAAAGTTTCATCACATGCTATACGGAAAAAAAGATAACATAAATAACAACTCTAACTAAACTAAGAATATTCCATGTACATTGTATAGACAATATGAAATTTTCATGACAGCTGCAGACATGTCAAAGACATTATGATCAACATGACAATTTAAAATAATATATTAAAAGCATACACCTTTTAACATTTAGGGTTGTGACAGTTCTAAAGAGTTAAAATTATTCCGATTAATTTGAACCTTTTTGAATGATTTTGACTTTTTTACAGGGTTACAATTTTTATGAATAGTTGTAACTTTTCTAAAGGGTTATGACATTTTCAAAGAGTAATGACTTTTCCATTGAGCTGTGATTGTTTTGAACAGTTTTGACTTTTGTAAAGGGATGTAACACTTTTTTAAATAAGGCCTAACAAGAATTTTTTCATACACTACCATTTGTTGACTATAAAAGAGGGTTTCTCAAAATTATAAATTACAATTTTTTAAATGTTTTTCATTCTTACTCTTCAAACATCAAATTTATTATATTCTCTACATTTTATATTATATTGTATTTATTTATTTATATTATATTATGTTATATTAAAAGAAGACACAATTTCACATTGAATGGTTGCGACTTTGCCAAAGGGTTATGACTTTTATGATAGGAAATAATAAGCATATATGATAACACTCCTAAGATGAATGTTAAATTAATATAATACTCTAAGTAAAAACATCCAATTTAGTATATTTTCAATATTTATATTATATTCTATTATATTAAAGTAAGAACTCCAACAATTTAATAATAACTAAGTAATGTACTATGGAAAAAAAATTAGTACTACTAATAAGAAAGTTTACATCAACAATGAATAGGAACTTTAACAGTCGCAATATTTTGAGTTCACCCAAATTGAAAATGAGAGAGAAAAGTCACCTGAGGCAGAAAGCAGATTTAAGAGATCTGGTGTTGGGAGTGGGGGTGGGGGGTGGGTTGGGTGCGTATTACACAAAACATGTAGGTGAGGGGGAAATTTTTGTGGACCCATTGTTACATATATTGACGTATCTAGAAATGGGAAAAAAAGTCTAATTATGTCCTTCAATTTTGCGATTCAGAATAGATATATCTTTAGTTAATAAAGTGACTAACATATACCTTTGTATTACAAGGATAACCTAAATATACCCTTTTCGGAAAATAGAAGTGAAAAAAATGATTTTGATCTATTCTTGACTTGTTTTATTAAACTAAAACCCATAAAAAGTATATGTGAACATTTTAGAAAATTTTAGGGTATATTTAATCCTTATCACATATGAACTTTTGCTTCCTCAATTAACTTAGTGACTAATTTGCATGTAATTATTCTTTAGGGAAAATACCCAAGTACCCCCTCAACCTATGCCCGAAATCCCAGAGACACACTTATACTATACTAAGGTCCTATTACCCCCCTGAACTTATTTTATATGTAATTTTCTACCCCTTTTTAGCCTACGTGGCACTAGTTCGAAAAAAAAAGTCAACCATCGTTGGGCCCACAAGATAGTGCCACGTAAGCTAAAAAGGGGTAAAAAATTATTAATAAAATAAGTTCAGGGGGGTAATAGGACCTCAGTATAGTATAAGTGTGTCTCTAAGATTTCGGGCATAGGTTTAGGGGGTACTTGGGCATTATCCCTATTCTTTATGATCACATTTATTTGTTTACTAGTTTCTGGACACGTGAGTTGCACGTGTGTTTCATGTGAATTTTTATTGATTCGTTAAAGAAATTAAACATTAATAAGGATACCATTAGTCAAATTTAAGAAGCACATAAAATATTTTATGATAAGTCGATGATAAAATCAACAACACGTGTTTAACACAAACACATTATATTGTATAAACGCATAAAGAAGGAATATATATATTAAATTGTCAATTAGATCTAATGGTATTGAAAATCTTTTAGGACAGCTAGCGTAACATTCTCAAGCAATTTTGAGTTCACCAAAATTTAAAATTATAAGTCTAGCATCAACATCACTATGTCACTGAACATCCACGTAGTCATCTCCTCTTTGCAACACACTCATATCGCGTAACTCGTCTTCGCTGAACATATCGCCTCACCGCTTCTCTTACTATTCACTCAGTCCAAAACAAAATGAAATTTTAAATAAAGATCACATTTTTAATAAAATACTATAAAAGAAGAGAAAAAAAATGAGAAGTGATCAGAAAAGATGATTATTAATTTTGTGATACTTATGAATAGAATTGATTTTACGGTAAAGTCATTGTGAGAGAGTGAAGAGATGAGAAATTGAAAGGAAGATGGGCAAATGAGGTATTTTTATAGAGAAAAATCACATGAGGCAGAAAGCAGATTTAGGAGATCTGGTGTTGGGGGTGAGTGGTGGGTTGGAGCGTATTACACAAAGCATGTAGGTAGGGGTGATTTTGTTTGTTTCAATTTAGTACATAAATGGATCCATTGTTATATATATTGACGTATCTAGAAATGGGAAAAAAGTTGCGATACAAAAATAATATATCTCTAGTTAATAAAATGACTAACATATACCTTTTTATTACAAGGATAACCCCAATATACCCTTTTCGGAAAATAGTAGTAAAAAAATGATTTTGATTTGTAACACCCCGTAATCAAAATGGAACAAAATCAGATTTTCAGAAAATATTGCAGATCCAATTGACGGTTAGCATCGTCTCATCTACGACCCATACTGCAGGTTCGTAGATTGTCACTACAGCCCTCCCAAAATTCAGCTCAGCAAAATTGACTAAGTCTCGATCCATGGACGGACCGACGGTCCATAGATCAGACTACGGTCCATCGGTGGTGTCCATGGATTGAGACTCTTACTACCCAGTCTCTAACACAAACAACAGATAACCAGCACAGACCGTCGTTCGATCTACGGTCCGTAGGTATGACCGTAGGTGAAAAGTAGCTGACAGTTAGGGGAAAATGCAGTTGGGTTAGCTTCAAATGATCATAACTCTTAAAAAAATAGATAGGTGTTCCATTACACACCAAAAGAAAGATAATTGAATTAGCATTCTATAGCCACTGACCTTGCTAAAATCAGACCTTCGAGTAAAAAGTTATGCCCGTTTTAGTAAAGGCCTGTCGAACAGACCCAACCTACGGACCCAAACAACGTCCGTCTATACGAGGACCCGTTAGTTCAGGTTGTCATTTGGTCCGACACTAATTAATGCAGGGGTCTTTTGTTATTTTCCTACTTTATTTAAAACCTAAGATACGTCGTTTTGACCCTATATAATCATATTTTAGTCAGTTTTAGCCTAGAAACATAACTAATACTTAGCTAAGTCAAAATCATAAATCAAAACTTTGAAAATTAGAAGCAAGAGAGGAGAAAAGGGTCAAAAACCCTAGTTCAAGAACGCAACAAGGTTCCAGCAGTTCCAGCCCCGAAATCTAAATATTTCTTCGTGAATTATATATGAGGTATGTGGAATTTCACTAATGGGTTCCTTTAACCCATTAGGTCCCTAGTTTTCAGTCACATTCTTGATTCTCATATTATGATTAGACCTAGGGTTTCTAGAACTTCAACGGAATTTTATAAATTAATTAGTTATATGATCCAAATCAGATATCCATGTTATTATTCAGTTTATCGCATGAATTTCAGAACCTTAGCTATGTATTTCTTTAGTTGTTAGATTACACATGCTAGGTCAGATATTTCAGTCACTTCAGATATACATGCCTTAGTTATAAATGCATTATTACCAGATTAATTGTTGCATTCTCAGTTTGCATGTCAAGTTTTAAGCTATCCAGTATTTACAAAAAACTCAGTCATAATCAGTTGATTACATAATTAAATGTGAGTAGCATAATACTGAGTTGGACTAGGGTTCAGCGTACCCAATAGTCCCAGAATTACTAGCCAAGTAGGTTGTAAGTACCCTTTTGTGGGCATCAGTTTAGTGATCACGCCAGCATGCATTTATACCTCTAGCAGGGTATATTGGGTCCTCTTGATGGGGTGTGTGCATCGGATTCCACATTTAGCTCATGTGATTTTATTAACGGTTATTAGTAGCTACCATAAATCAGTCAGATTCTTTTATCAGTATATCCAGCATTCAGTTTTGAGCATGTTATAAATTGATCATTGCATTTAGTTATTTCAATATTCAAATTCTATATCATGTTCAGATTATGTACTTGCTTTTGTGTTTGTTTAGTTATGTATTATTTCAGCTTTACTCTATCCTACATCCTCAGTACCTTCAAGTACTGACGCATACGTGCGCTACATCTTCTTTTGATGTAGGTTCAGGTTCTCAGCATTCATATCAAGCCTAGATCGGTTCCCTATCTCCAGTTCAGCAAATTCAGTGGTCAGTCCTCATTCTCCGAGAACAATTGTCATGAGTTCATTTCAGTCTTTTAGTCATTTAGTTTCAGTTCTTGCTAGACTTAGTTGGGGCTTTTCCAAACATTTCTAGTTAGTTAGAGGCTTATTTCAGACATAGTTAGTTTCAGCTTAATATTGAGTTAATAACTACCTTGTATTAAACTCATTGTTTTCAAATATTTCAGCTATAGCATATGGGTATTCCCCATTTTTTTATTTAATGAATGATTTATCTTCCGCATTCAGTTTATTATCTTTAATATGTTTATGATCATGCCAGCAGGGTTAGCTTGGGATCACTTATGGTCCTAGGTTACGTGTCCGCATCTCGGGGGTAGCTCGGGGCATGAACAAACTTGGTATTAGAGTACTATGTTTAAGTGTCCTAGGATGCGTGAAAAGCCGCACTAAGTAGAGTCCTTTTTATGGATGTGAAGTGCACCACATCTAATGAGAGGGAGGTTACCTAGTGTTCTAGGAAAACTTCAATTTCTTGTTTCTCTTATCGTGCGTAAGGTATGATTTTATTCCACTCTAACTTGACGTTCTACGTTTCAGATCATGCCTCCCCGTAGAGCAAACGCTAGGAATGCAAACACAGCTCCTATAGTCCCAGATCAGGAAGTCTCCAGTGTTGAGTTTACGAATGCCATACAGATATTGGCTTAGAGTATGACCAACCAAAACAATCGAGTTCATGTTCCTGTGAATGCAAATGGTGGATCAGCAGCAGCAAGGGTCCGTGACTTTGTCAGGATGAATCTGCCTGAGTTCTTAGGATCACAAACTAATATGGATCCTCAGAATTTCTTGGATGAGATAAAGAAGATATTTGAGGTGATGTAAGTCACTGGGAATGATCGGGTTGAGTTGGCATCATACTAGTTGAAGGATGTTGTCTTTATCTGGTACACTCAGTGGAAGGAAAATAGGGTACAGATGTAGCTCATATCACTTAGGATCGCTTTAGTGAGAACTTTTTGGACAGGTTTCTCCCAATAGAGTTGAGAGAAGCAAGGCTTAGGAATTCATGAATTAGAGGGAAAGGAAACATGACGGTCCAAGAGTAAGTTCTCAAGTTTAACCAACTCTCCAGGTATGCTCCTCACATGGTTGCTGACTCCAGGCTTAGATGAATAAGTTATTGTTTGGAGTGTAATATTTAGTGAAAAACTGAGTGCAGAAATGCTATGTTACTGGGAGATATGAACATGTCTAGGCTTATGACTCATGCTCAACAGGTTGAGGGTGATAAGCTTAGGGAACATGCCAAGGAGAATAAGAAGGCTAGGGCTGGGAACTATGACTATTTTTAACAGAAATCGGGTGGTCGAAATCGCTCGCAGAGTCATCCAGCCCCTTCATCAGCTAGCGTTCCATCATCCAAGAACAAGTATGACCAGATGGTATGAGCACCAGGCCCTAGGTCTCAGGGAAGTCTTTCAGGCACCAAGACTTACTCCACTTTCCCTAACTGTGGTAAGAGCCATCTGGGCGAGTGTCTCGCAGGAAAATAAGGATGCTTTGGGTACGATCAGTCTAGTCACAGGTTGAGGGATTGTCATTCTAGACAGGGTCAAGGAGTTGGTAATGGTAGAGCTCAGTTTACAACTTCATCAGCACCAAAAAGTCACGTGACTCAGTAGGGTAACTCATCTAGTACAGGTGGTGGTCAGTTCTAGAACAAGTTGTATATTGTTCAGGCTCGCCAGGATCAGGAAGGTTCTCCTGATGTAGTCACTAGAACATTATGAGTGTTTGGCCTTGATGTTTATGCATTGTTAGATCCAGGGGCTACTCTTTCTTTTGTAACTCTTTACATAGCATTACAATTCACTGTTAGTCTAGAAACTCTCTCAGAACCTTTCTCAGTCTCTACTCCAGTCGGTGACCCAGTTATAGCTAGACGGGTATACAACAATTGTCTTGTCACAGTCTCTCAGAAAGTCACCTCAGCAGATCTTGTAGAGTTAGAAATGGTAGAATTCGATGTAACTCTAGGCATTGATTTGTTACATTCCTATAATGTCTCAGTCGATGTAGAACTAGGATTGTTCGTTTCAGTTTCCAGACAAACCAATCTTAAAGTGGAAGGGTAGTAGCTTAGCGCCTAATGGTCGATTCATTTATGACCTTAAGACCATAAAGATGATCTCTAAGGGTTATCTTTATCATCAGTTTGGGTTAAAGATTCAAGCTCTGAAACCCCACTCTTGAGTCAGTTTCAGTAGTATGTGAATTTCCAAAAGTATTTCCAGAAGATATTCCCAGATTCCATCCCGAAAGGGAAGTCGAATTTTGGAGTTGATCTCCTTTTAGATACCCAGCCTATTTTTGTTCCTCCTTACAGAATGGATCTAGCAGAGCTTATGAAATTTAAAGAGTAGTTGAAATACCTTCTAGATAATGGCTTCATACACCTATATTTCACCATGGGGTGCGCCAGTGTTGTTCGTAAAGAAGAAAGATGGTTCTCTCAGAATGTGCATTAACTATAGACAGTTGAACAAGGTCCGAATCAAGAATAAATATTCCATCCCCAGGATTGATTACTTGTTTAACCAACTTCAAGGTGCTAGCCATTTCTCAAAGATAGACCTTAGATCAGGTTATCATCAGCTTAGAGTCAGAGATAGTGACATTTCGAAAACATCCTTCAGAACTCTATATGGTCATTATGAATTTGTAGTTATGTCATTTGGACTAACCAACGCTCTTGCAACTTTCATGGATTTAATGAACAGAGTGTTCAAACAGTACTTGGACTTGTTTGTTATCGTCTTTATTGATGATATCTCCATTTACTCTAGGAATAAGAATGAACATGCGAGTCATTTGAGAATTGTTCTACAGAATCTCAAGGATCGCTAGTTATTCGATAAGTTTAGCAAATGTGAGGTCTGGTTGCAATCGGTTGCTTTTCTTGGTCACATTGTATCTAGCGAAGGGATCCGAGTGAATTCACAGAAGATAGAACTAGTGAAACAATGGCCCATACCTACCTTTGCTATAAACATCAGAAGTTTCTTAGGTCTAGCGGGTTATTATAGAAGGTTCGTGGAAGTATTCTCATCCATAGCCTCACCATTGACTAGGTTGACTCAGATGATGGTCAAGTTTCAACGGGTCAGATGATTGTGAGAAAAGTTTTGCAGAATTGAAAACAAGATTGACTACAACTCCTGTCTTGACTCTACTAGAGGGTTCAGATGGGTATGGGATCTATTGTGATGCATCTAGAGTTGACCTAGGTTGTTTGTTGATGCAGCGAGATAAGGTTATAGCTTATTCTTCTAGACAACTTAAGGTTCACGAGAAGAACTACCCAACTCATGATCGCGAGCTTGTAGCAATGGTGTTTGCACTCAAGATCTGGAAAAAAATTACTTGTATGGTGTTCATGTAGATGTGTTCACTGATCATAAGAGCCTTCAATATGTGTTCACCCACAAAGAGTTGAATCTTCACCAGAGGAAATGGCTTGAGTTCCTTAAGTATTATAATATAAATGTGTGTTATCATCCTGGTAAGGCGAATGTAGTAGCAAATGCTCTTAGCAGATTATCTATGGGCAGTGTAGCCCATGTTGAGGAAGAAATGAAGGAGCTAGTGAAGGATGTTCACAGGTTTTCTCTCTTGGGAGTTCGCCTTATGATCATATCAGATAGTGCTGTAACAGTTCAGAATGGGGAAGAATCTTCTTTGGTAGTGGAGGTTAAGGAAAAGCAAGACAGTGATCCAATTGTGCTTGAACTTAAGGGTGCAGTCCACAATTATAGAGTGGAGGTTTTCTCCAAAATAGAGATGGTGTACTTCGCTACCAAGGTAGATTGTGTGTTCCTGAAGTGAGTGAGTTGAGAAATCATATCCTTGTAGAATCCCATAACTCCAGGTATTCTATTAATCTAGATGCCACTAAGATGTATCGCGATCTGTGGGAAGTCTATTGGTGGAATGGCATGAAGAGGGATATAGAAGATTTTGTGAGTAAGTTCCCTAATTGCCAGCAAGCCACGGTAGAACATCAGAAACCAGGAGGTATGACTCAAGAGATCAATATTCCTACTTGGAAGTGGGATTTGATCAATATGGATTTCATCATAGGGTTACCTCGTACTCGCAGACAACACGACTCCATTTGGGTGATAGTTGCTAGGATGACTAAGTCTTCTCGCTTTTTAGCGGTCAAGACTACAGATTCAGCAGAGGACTATGATAAGCTTTACATAAATGAAATTGTGAGGTTACATGGGGTTCCTTTGTCTATCATCTAAGATAGAGGTCCCCAGTTTTACCTCTCATTTCTTGAAGTCATTTCAGAAGGGTCTTGGTACTCAAGTTAACCTTAGCACAACATTTCATCCACAGACAGATGGACAGGCAGAGCGTACCATTCATACCCTAGAGGTATATGTTGAGAGCTTGTGTGATCGATTTCAAAGGTAGTTGGGATGATCACCTTCCTCTGATTGATTTCGCCTACAACAATAGCTACCATTCCAGCATTCAGATGGACCCATATGAGGTTTTGTATGAGCGTAGATGTAGATCTCCTGTTGGTTTGTTTGAAGTAGGTGAAGCAGCTTTGATAGGGACAGATTCAGTCTTTTATGCTATGCAGAAAGTGCAACTCATTAAAGAGAGACTTAAGACAGCCCAGAGTCGTCAGAAATATTACGCAGATGTAAGGAGAATGTAACTAGAGTTCCAAGTTGATGATTGGGTTTTCCTGAAAGTGTCACCTATGAAAGAAGTAATGAGATTTGGAAACAAAAGGAAACTCAATCCTAGATATGTAGGCCCTTACAAGATCTTGAAAAAAGTTGGAAAGGTGGCATATGACTTAGAGTTGCCAGCAAAATTAGCACCAGTGCATCCGGTCTTCCACATCACACTCTTTAAGAAGTGCATAGGTGATCCAGCTTGTGTAGTTCCATTAGAGAGTGTGGCGGTGAAATATAGTCTTTCTTATGAGGATGTACCAGTTGAGATTCTTGACCGTCAGGTTAGAAGGTTGAGAAACAAAGAACTCGCTTCAGTCAAGGTCTTGTGGAGGAGTAAGTCTGTGGAGGGAGATACTTGGGAAGAAGAAGTAGCCATGAAAACCAAGTATCCTCACCTCTTCCATTCAGATTCACTCCAGCTTGAGGAAATAGTTCCTCTTTAGTTTTTTAGTCATTCATGCGTGAATTCAGTCTTAGAATCATGTTTCCTCAGTTTGTACTTGCATTTTTAGCATATTTGCATGTTCTCGGAACTCAACTAAATCAGAAATTTAGTCCTCAGTGTTTAGTAGTAGGGGTTGTAGCTTTCTCCCTCTATTCAAGCTTGTACAATCTTCATTCAAGGACAAATGTTCTCAAGGGGGAGCTAATGTAACACCCATACTCAAAATAGACCAAAATCAAAATTTCTAAAAATATTACAGGTCCAATCGATGGTTACCATTGACGGATCGTAGTCTCATCTACGCCCCGTTCTGCAGGTCCGTAGATAGTCACTGTAGCCCTCCAAAAACTCAGCTCAGCGAAATCGACTAAAACGGATGGACCAACAGTCAATAGATCAGACTACGGCTCGTCGATGGTGTCTATGATTGAGATTCTTACTACCCAGCTTCTGACAAGAACGACGGATGACCATCACGGACTGTGGTTCGATCTACGGTCCATAGGTATGACTGTAGGTGCAAAGTAGCAGACAGTTAGAGGGAAAATGTAGTTAGGTCAGCTTTAAATGATCATAACTCTTAGCACAAAATGAATTTGGTGTCTCATGACATACCAAAAGTTAGATAATTGAATTAGATTTCCATAGTCACCGACCATGCAAAATCAAAACTACGAGTAAAAAGTTATTCCTGTTTTAGTAAAGGACTGTCAAACATACCCAAACTAGGGACCCAAACGATAGACCATCGATTGAATGACGGCCTGTTAGTCCAGGTTGTCGTTTGATCTGACAACAATTAACTCCGGGGTCTTTTGGTCTTTTCCCACATTGTTTAAACCCTAAGATACGTCGTTTTGACCCTATATCATCATATTTTAGTTCGTTTTAGCCTAGAAACATTACTAAAACTTACCTAAGTCAAAATCATAAATCAAAACTTAGAAAATTAGAAGCAGGAGAGAAGAAAAAGGTCAAGAACCCTATTTTAAGAACGCTGCAAGATTCCAGAAGTTCCAACCCCGAAATCTAAATATTTCTCCTTGAATTTATCACTAGGTATGTGGGATTTCACTAGTGGGTTCCTTTAACCCATTGTGTCCCTAGTTTTCAGGCAGATTTTTGATTCCCATACTATGATTAGACCTAGGGTTTCTATAACTTGTTGAATTAATTAGTTATATGTTCCAAATTAGATATCCATGTTATTATGCAGTTTATCACATAAATTTCAGAACCCTAGCTATGTATTTCTTTAGTTCTTGGATCACACATGTTACGCAGATATTTGAGTCATTTAAGATATACATGCGTCAGTTATAAATGCATAATTATCAGATTAATTTTTGCATTCTCATTTTGCATGTCAAGTTTTGAACTATCCAGTATTTACAAAAAAACTCAATCATAGGTAGTTAATTGCATAATTGATTGGGAGTTGCATAATACCGAGTTGGACTAGGGTTCAGCCTACCCAATAGTCCCAGAACTACTAGTCATGTAGGTTGTAAGTCCCCTCTGTGGACATCAGTTTAATGATCAGGCCATCATTCCTTTATACCTCTAGCAGGGTATATTAGATTCTCTCGATGTGGCGTATACATCGGACTCCACATTTAACTCTTGTCATTTTATTATTGGTTATTAGTAGCTCCCATAGATTAGTCAGATTCCACTGCATAGACAATTTAGCAGTATATAATGTATTCAGTTTCAACATGTTATAAATTTTTCATTTCATTCAGTTATCTGAGCATTCAAAATCTATATCATGTTCATATTATGTACTTACTTTTGTACTTGTTCAATTATGTATTATTTCAGCTTTATTCTATCTTACATGCTTAGTACCTTCAGATGCTGACAGATAGTGCGCTACATCTTCTCGTGATGTAGGTTGAGGTTCTCAACATCCAGATCACGCATAGATCGATTTCGTTTCTCCAGTTCACCAGATTCAGTTGTGAGTTCTCATTCTCTGAGGACAATAGATATGAGTTCATTTTAGTCTTTTAGTCATTTAGTTTCAGTTTTTGCTAGACTTAGCTAGGGATTGTCCTAGCATTTTTAGTCAATTAGAGGCTTATTCAGACATAGTTAGTTTCAACTTAGTATTGAGTTAATAACTTCCTTGAATTAAACTCATTGTTTTCAAACATTTCAGCTTTAGTATATGGGTATTTACCATCTTTCATTTAAAGTATGATTGAGCTTTTGCATTCAGTTTACTATATCCAGTATGCTCATGATCATGCTAGCAGGTTTAGCTTGGGATCACTTCTGGTGCAAAGTTCTGTGTCTGCGTCTCGGGGCGTGACATGATCTATTCTTGACTTGGTTTAATAAACTTAAACACATAAAAACTATATGTGATCCTTTTAGCAAAATCTAGGGGTATATTTAATCCTTCTCACATATGAACTTTTTCTGCCTTCATTAACTTAGTGACTTATTTGCATTTATTCTTTTTTATTGTCACATATATTTTTTCACTAGTTTCTGGACACGTGAGTTGCACGTGTGTTTAATGTGTATTTTTTTATTGTTGCGTTAAAACAATTAAATATTAATAAGGATACAATTAATCAAATTAATAAGCACATAACAACATTTCATGATAAGTCGATGATAAAATCAACAAATGCGTTTAACACAAACACATTATACTGCAAAAACGCACAAAAAAGGAATATATATATATATATATAT
>NC_028637.1:14653905-14663345 GCF_001406875.1 Solanum pennellii | reverse complement strand
TAAAATTGACGAACTTCCAGGACAGCCAGGGTAACACTCACAAGCAATTTTGAGTTCACCATAATTGAAAATCATAAGTCTAGCCCCATAATTGCCATATCAACTACTAGTGCATCAAGACACAACCTCCACGTAGTCATCTCCTCTCAGCAACACGCTCATATCGCGTACCTCTTTGTTAAACATATTGCCTCACCAGTTCTGTTACGATTCACTCCGTCAAAAACAAAAAAAGTGTTTTATAGAAAGATCAAATTTTTAATAAAATCCTATAAGAGAACAAAATAAAGGAGAAGTGAGAGAAGTGATCGAAAAAGGTGAGTATTAATTTTGTGATGCTGATATATAAAATTGATTATATAGGAAATTCATTGGTAGAGAGATAAGAGTAAAGTAAACCGAGAGGAAGATGGACAAATGAGGTATTTATATAGAAAAAAAGATACCTGAGGCAGAAAGCAGATTTAAGAGGTTTGGTGTTGGGGGTGGGGGTGGGTGGGGGGAGTATTACACAAAATATGTAGGTAAGGGTGAATTTGTTGTTTCAATTGTCACATGAATGGATCCATTGTTACATATATATACAGATCTAGAAATGGGAAAAAGGTTGATACGTCCTTTAGTTTTTGCGATTCAGAAATGATATATCTCTAGTTAAAAAAAAGTACTAACATATACCTTTTTATTACATGGATGAACCAAAAATACCCTTTTCGACAAATAGAAGTGAAAAATTTGATCTATTCTTGACTTGTTTTATTAAACTAAAATCCATAAAAAGTATATGTGATCCTTTTAGCAAAGTCCAAGGGTATATTTAATCCTTCTAACATATGAATTTTTTCTGCCTTCATTATCTTAGTGACTAATTTGCATTTATTATTGTGTATGACCACATTTATTTATTTACTAGGTTCTGGACACGTGCGTTGCATGTGTGTTTAATGTGAATTTTTTATTGACGCGTTAAAACAATTAAATATTAGTAAGAATATCATTAGTCAAATTGAAAAGCACAAAACTTTCAGTGCAGCCATGGTAACATTCACAATATTTTGAGTTCATCAGAATTGAAAATTCTATGTCTAGCATCAGCATCGCCATGTCACATACAACCTCCACGTAGTCATCTCCTCTCTGCAACACGCTCATATCGCGTAACTCCTCTTCGCTAAACATATCTCCTCACGGCTTCTCTTACTATTCACTCAACCAAAAATCAAATAATATTTTATATAAAGATCACATTTTTAATAAA
Organism: Solanum pennellii; assembly: GCF_001406875.1. Lineage (NCBI taxonomy): Eukaryota > Viridiplantae > Streptophyta > Magnoliopsida > Solanales > Solanaceae > Solanum > Solanum pennellii. Next base: position 14,662,087 of record NC_028637.1, on the reverse strand, counting down.
ATACTATAAGTGAAAAATTAAAAGGAGAAGAGATGAGAAAAGATGAGTGTTAATTTTGTGTTAACGGTTTATAGAATTGATTGTAGGGGAAATTCAATGCGAGAGACAGAAAGATGAGAAATCGAGAGGAAGATGAACAAATGAGACATTCTTATCGAGAAAAGTCACCTGAGGGAGAAAGCAAATTTAAGAGATCTGGTTTTGGAGACGAGGGTGGGGGGTGGGTTGGGGGCATATGACACAAAGCATGTATGTAAGGGGGAATTTTTTGTGGATCCATTGTTATATATATTGACGTATCTTGAAATGGGAAAAAGTCTAACTATATCCTTTAATTTTTGTGATTCACAAAAGGTATATTTTTATTTCATAAAGTGACTAACATATACCTTTTTATTACAAGGATATCCTAAATATACCATTTTCGACAAATAAAAGTGAAAAAATAATTTTGATATATTGTTGACTAGATTTATTAAACTAAAACCCATAGATAGTATATGAGATCCTTTTAGCAAATTCGTATATTTAATCCTTCCCACATATGAACTTTTTTATGCCTTCATTAACTTAGTGACTAATTTGCAATTATTATTCTTTATGATCACATTTATTTGTTTAGGAGTTTCTGGCCACGTGAGTTGCACGTGTGTTTCATATGAATTTTTATTGATGGTTAAAACAATTAAATATTAATAATGATACCATTAGTAAAATCTAAAAAGCAACATAAAAACATTTTCATGATAAGTTGATGATAAAATCAACATGTGTTTAACAAAAACACATTATATTGTACAAACGCACAGGCCTTTCAGGGCATCCAAGGTAACCTTCTCAAGAAATTTTGAGTTCACCCAAATTGAAATATTATAAGTCAAGCATCAACATCGCCATGTCACACACAGCGTCCACGTAGTCATCTCCTTTACGAAACACACTCATATCGTGTAACTCCTCTTCGCTGAACATATCGCGTCACTGCTTCTCTTACTATTCACTCACTCAAAAACCAAATAATATTTTATATAAAGATCACATTTTTAATAAAATACTATAAGGGAATAGAAAAAAAAGGAGAAGCAGTCAGAAAAGATGAGTATTAATTTTGTGATACCTGTTTATTATATTAATTGTACGGGGAACTCATTGCGAGAGAGTGAAGAGATGAGAGAACGAGAGGAAGATTGACAAATGAGGTATTTTTATGGAGAAGAATCACTTGAGGCAGTAACCAGATTTAAGAGATCTTGTGTTGGGGGTGGGTGGCGGGTTGGGGGCGTATTACACAAAGCACGTAGGTAAGGGGGAATTTTTTGTTTCAGCTTAGTACATGAATGGATCCATTGTTACATATATTAATGTATCTAGAAATGGGAAAAAAGTCTGATACTTCCTTCAATTTTTGGGATTCAAAAATGATATAGCTCTAGTTAATAAAATGACTAACATATACCTTTTTATTACAAGGATAACCCAAATATACCCTTTTCGACAAATAGAAGTGAAAAAAATAAGTTTGATCTATTTTTGACTTGTTTTAATAAACTTAAGCCCATAAAAACTATATGTGATCCTTTTAGCAAAATCCAGGGGGATATTTAATCCTTCTCACATATGAACTCTGTCTGCCTTATTTGACTTAGTGACTAATGTGCATTTATTATTCTTTATGATCACATTTATTGTGTGGGCAACCAGGGTAACATTCACAATATTTTGAGTTCACCAGAACTTTTAATTCTATGTCTAGCATGCACATCACCATGTCATACATAACCTCTACGTAGTCATCTCCTCTCTACAACATGCTCATATCGCGTAACTCCTCTTTGCTAAGCATATTGCCTGACGACTTCTATTATGATTCACTCAGTCAAAAACCAAATAATATGTTATATAAAGATCACATTTAAGAAAATACTATAAGAGAACAAAGAAAAAGGAGAAGAGATCGAAAAGATGAGTATTAATTTTGTGATGCCGTTTATAGAATTGACTAGGTAAATAACCCGTGCATCACACGTGATTGATCTTTTTATTAGGCTTACATAAAATTATTCAGTAATATTCATATTTTTGATACATAATTGGCAAAAACATTTTATATTAAGGCAATTTGCTTCTCCGAAATCTTAAAGTGCTATATTTTTTGAAATTTTTATTTTTGTTATAAAAAATTTATGAGTCATGGATAGATTTTAAGTATAAGAAAAAAGTGTAAGACAATCTCCCTAGAAATAGTTGGTGAGATATAATGAAAAATCTTACATTTTAAAAGGTCATAAAAAACAACATTAGAAGTTAAAAAGGAGACCAAAAAAAATGAACAACAACACTCCCAAGTAAAGTGAAACATCACGTCCATGCAAGGTCATAATTATCTATATTCAAATAGACGATCTGGGACTCTTTATTTGTGAACATCAGTCAATCTATTTTTTATTATTGTATGTCATATCTAGTATATCCTAAAAATGACCCTAAAATTGTTATTATTAAAAATGTTTTTTTGTGTTTGTAGGCCCCAACTTATTTGGATCAAAACATAGTTATTTTTATAGTTATAGGGAAAAGTCATAAATTTCCCCTTCAACTTATATCGAAGAGTCAGTTACACACTTTAACTATAATGACGACATATTATTCACCTATTCTTGTTTAAAGTATAATTAATACCACCCCAAAACTGATGTGAAAATTAAATTTAAAATAAAATATATTAGGTGCGTTTGATTTGAAATAAAGTAAAAAAAGTATGTTTTTCAATCCACCCATGTTTTCTTCTTTCACATATTCTTCTTCTCTTATTTCCTTCAAAAAATTTCTTCTTAGCACATTTTAAGAAATTGTCACTCAATTTCATTTTCTTCTTATCATATTCTTATATTTTTTCACTCAGTTTCATCATTATACTTAGAAAAAGTATTTTTTTTTATTTCAATTTCACAACGATTTTAGGAATTTAAGACTTTGTTGTCCTAATATTTACACTTTCTCCTTCAAATTTTTGTACAATAGTGTTTTTCAATGAATGATTTAGTGTTTTGGGTGGCTTTTTGTGGTGGTTGAGGTAGCTGTTTGGTAGTTGTTCTTTGCCGAAGATGAGTCAGGTGTTGGTAAAAAAGGGGGATGATGTTATGTAGATAGGTTTGTGGTGGTGGTGGGTTGGTTGTTCTTCGCCGGAGAAGACAAAGAGAATTGTGATATAAATCAAATGAATAATTTTTTTTGTTGAGATAAAAGTGGAAAGAATTTATATTGGAAGAAGAAATGATTATTAGAGAATTTTAACAATTAGTTAGGAATTAATTAGTGTAAAATAGAGTTAATAAAAGAAGAGTTAATTAATAATAAAAGAAAATATAAAAAATTAAAAAATTATAATTTCTAACGTGGTGCAGATGTGGCAGCGAGTGTAACACACCACCTACTATGAGAGTGGTGCTATGCATTTGAAAGTGGTATTAAATTTACTTTTAAATAGTAAAAGTTTGTAATAGTTCATCACAATAGTTGAAGTGTGAAATTGACTTTTTGGTACAAGTTTGAGGAGGAGATTTATGCCTTTTCCCTATAGTTATAGTATGCTATCACAAAAAATTAATGCAATTATCAACCAAGCAGTTGGTGGCATCTGAATGTTCACAACGGCATATACTAAAAAACCAAAATTTTGACACAAGACATATTTAAATCTAACAATATAATTTTGTGAGCACTTGAAAACACAAACATCCAAAAATAATAATAAGGACGACTTTACATTCCTAATAGTCAAGAAGAAAAAGGCATGTGCTTAGTATATTTTTCAAGAAGATAGTGTTTCGGGTCGTATCCAAGTTTACAGTTCACAAATTTCATTAAAAGAAGCCAGACTGAGTTATTACTTCTTTATCAAAAATTTTAAAAATTATCAAAAGAATGAGTTATCACTACGACAAAAATGACCTTTAATGATAATTAATAGCTTAATTATCGTTAAGTATGTATTTTCCAGATTCAATTGGTACTCTGTTTAAATGTCACTAAAGTCTATACCAACATTGAATTGACTGACAATTAATTAATGTCGATTAAGGTTGTAGCACTCTTTGGATATTTGTTAGTTTCATGAGAACTTGTTATCTTATTATGCTGAAAATAGAAGAGACTAAGAAGCATGACAAATTTAACTTGCCATAAAAGATGTGGACTAATTATCTCTATAAAAATATTCTAGAAATAGTGCAATGGTGTACAAAAAGTTTGTACCTAAGAAAAACCAATTAAAATAATATACTAATTGTAGCAAGCATAAGAGCAATCAATGTGGTTCTTTAACTAATTTCATCATTGGTTCAAATATTAGTTATCAAATATTTGTTGTTGTGTGCTATCAAATATAGCACAACCCACAAATAATTTTCCAAAAAGTATATGAAGAAACCCTGTAAAAAGGGACAAAAGAGAAGATAAATTTTCAATATTCTTCACTGATATTTTGAAGATAATTGAAAAAAAGTCACCAAATAGACAAATAGTAGTTGAAATAGATACATGAATCACTATGATTTATAGTAAAAAAATTAAGCTTCATGATAGGAGGAAGAAAACTTTAATAAATAAAACACACTTTATAAAAAGCATAATTAATGTATTTGAATTTGAAAAAAAATATAAAAATAATAATGACAGAAATAAAAGATTTGTTTACTAACGAACCAAATGTAATGAATTATATCATCAACCATTTCAGCAGCGTTATGAGTTGTACACTAAGAGGTCCAAGCCTAGTAATGTCGTATTGCAATTGAATTCAATTTGTTTTGTTCATATGAAGAAGCCAGTAGAAAGGGACAAAAGAGAAGATCAATTTTCAATCATCCTTGCTGACACTTTAATAGAGTTAAAAATAGGTGACAGAAGTAGGAATTTTTTTTATCATAGTCGGATGAATCACTATGACTTATAGTAAAGATTAAGCTCAATGAAAACATTCAAGAATATTGAAACAAACTTCATAAAAACTCAATTAATGTATTTTAATTTGACTACCCTATAGTGGAAAAAAAACATACAAATTATAGTGGCAAGAAATTCCTCTATTTATAGACAACATAGGGTAGTGTGAATAAATATTTTTGTACCTTATCGGAAAGGTCACAACTCTTTGGAAAAGTTATCTTCAAAAAGGTTACAACCATTCATAAAAGTCACAACTCTTCGTAAATCAGAAATTTTAAAGAAAAATTATTTTTTATAAAAGTCACAACTTTTCATGAAAATGGAACGCAAGTTTTGGAAATAAATAAATTTAAAAGAAATTTCTGATATTTGATGGCGCCACATAGGCGGATCTAAGGTTCTCTTTTATAAATATATGATTGTATGGGAAATTCATTGCGAGATAGAAATGATTACAAATCGAGAGGAATATGAAAAAATGAGATGCTTTTATAGAAAAAAGTCACCTGAGGTAGAAAGTAGATTTAAGAGATCTGGTGTTGGCGATAGGGGTGGGGGTGGGTTGGGGGTGTATTACACAAAGAATGTAGGTAAGGGGGGATTTTTTGTGGATCCATTGTTACATATATTGAAGAATCTAGAAATGGGGAAAAAAGTCTAATTACGTCCTTCAATTTTTGCGATTCAGAAAAGCTATATCTCTAGTAAATAAAGTTATTAACATATATCTTTTTATTACAAGGATAACCCAAATATACCCTTTTCGGCCAATAGAAGTAAAAAAATAATTTTGATCTATTCTTGACTTGTTTTATTAAACTAAAACCCATTCAAAGTATATGTGATCCTTTTAACAAAATCCAGGGTATATTTAATCCTTCTCATATATGAACTTTTTCTGTCTTCAACAACTTAGTGACTAATTTGCATTTATTCATATTTATTTGTTGACTAGTTTCGGGACACGTGAGTTGCACGTGTATTTCATGTAAATTTTTATTGATGTGTTAAAACAATTAAATATTAATAAGGATACAAATAGTCAAATTAAAAAATCACATAAAAACATTTCATGCTAAGTCGATAGATAGATGATATTAAACACCTTTCAAGGCAGCCAAGGTAACATTCACAAGCAATTTTGAGTTCACCAGAATTCAAAATTATAAGTCTAGCATCAACATTGCCATGTCACACATAACCTCCACGTAGTGATATCCTCTCTGCAACGCACTCATATCGCGTAACTCCTCTTCGCTGAACATATCACCTCACCGCTTCTCTTACTATTCACTTAGTCAAAAACCAAATAATATTTTATATAAAGATCACAGTTTTAAAAAAATACTATAAGAGAACAGAAAAAAAGAGAAGCGATCAGAAAAGATGAATATAAATTTTGTGATTTCAATTTAGAATTGATTGTACGAGGAATTCATTGCAAGAGAGTGAAGATATGAAAAATCGAGAGGAAGATGGACAAATGAGGTATTTTTATAGAGAAAAATCACATGAGGCAGAAAGCAGATTTAACAGATCTGGTGTTGGGGGTGGGTGGTGGGTTGGGAGCGTATTACACAGAGCATGTAGGTAAGGGGGAATTTTTTGTTTCAATTAAGTACAAGAATGGATCCATTGTTACATATATTGACGTATCTAGAAATGGGAAAAAAATATGATACGTCCTTCAATTATTGCGATTAAAAATGATATATCTCTAGTTAATAAAATGACTAACATATACATTTTTATTACAAGGATAACCCAAATATACCTTTTTGGCAAATAGAAGTGAAAAAAAATGATTTTGATCTATTCTTGACTCGTTTAATAAACTTAATTCTATAAAAACTATATGTGATCCTTGTAGCAAAATAAAGGGGTATATTTAATCCTTCTCACTATGAACTTTTTCTGCCTTGTTTAACTTAGTGATTAATTTGAATTTATTATTCTTTATGATCACATTTATTTGTTTACTAGTTTCCGGACACGTAGGTTGCACGTGTGTTTCATGTGAATTTTTATTGATTCGTTAAAATAATTAAATATTAATACGGATACCATTAGTCAAATTAAAAAGCACATAAAAATATTTCATGATAAGTTGATGATAAAATCAACAACATGGTTTAGCACAAACACATTATATTGTACAAACGCACAAAGAAGGAATATATATATTAAATTGACGATTAGATATATATGTATGGTATTAAAAACCTTTCTGAGCAGCCAGGGTAGCTTTCAAAAGCAATTTTGAGTTCACCAGAATTGAAAATTATAAGTCTAGCATTAGCATCGCCATGTCACACACACCCTCGATGTAGTCTTCTCCTCTCTGCAACGCACTCATATCACGTAACTCCTCTTCGCTGAACATATCGCTTCACTGCTTCTTTTACTATTCAGTCAGTCAAAAAGAAAATAATGTTTTATATAAAAATCACATTTTTAATAAAATACTAAAGAGAACGGAAAAAAAGGAGAAGCGATTAAAAAAGATGTGTATTAATTTTTGATACCTATTTATAGAATTGATTGTACGGGTAAATAATTGTGAGAGAGTGAAGATATGAGAAATCGAGTGGAAGATGGACAAATGACGTATTTTTATAGAGAAAAATCACTTGAGGTTGAAAGCAGATTTAAGACATCTCTGTGTTTGGGGTGGGTGGTGGGTTGGAGGGGTATTACACAAAGCATGTAGGTATGGGGCAATTTTTTTTGTTTCAGTTTAGTACATGAATGGATCCATTGTTACATAGATTGACGTATCTATAAATGGGGAAAAAGTTTGCTACGTCCTTCAATTTTTGTGATTCAAAAATGATGTATCTCTAGTTAATAAAATGACTTACATATACCTTTTTATTACAAGGATAACCCAATATACCCTTTTCGGCAAATAGAAGTGAAAAAAAAATAATTTTGATATATTCTTGACTTGTTTTAATAAACTTAAACCCATAAAAACTATATGTGATTCTTTTAGCCAAATCCAGGAGTATATCAAATCCTTCTCACATATAAATTTTTTCTGCCTTCTTTAACTTAGTGACTAATTTACATTTATTATTGTTTACGATCACGTTTATTTGCTTACTAGTGTCTGGACACGGGAGTTGCACGTGTGTTTAATGTGAATTTTCATTGTTGCATTAAAACAATTAAATATTAGTAAGGATACCATTAGTATGTATGTATATATATATATATATATATATATATATAT
>NC_028637.1:14650142-14653413 GCF_001406875.1 Solanum pennellii | reverse complement strand
TTATATATTAGACGGACGAACTGTCAGAATAACCAGGGTAACACTCACAAGCCATTTTTAGTTCACCAGAATTGAAAGTCTTAACTCTAGCCCCAGCATCGCCATGTCTACGACTGTTGCATCCACAAACAACCTCCAAGTAGTCATCTCCTCTCAACAACACACCTATATTGCGTAAAATAAAGGAGAAGTGAGAAAAGTGATCGGAAAAGGTGAGTATTAATTTTGTGATGCCGATATATAAAATTGATTATATGGGAAATTCATTGGGAGAGAGAGAAGAGAAAAGTAAATCGAGAGAAAGATGGAGAAATGAGGTATTTCTATAGAGAAAAGTCACCTGCGGTGGAAAGTATATTTACGAGATTTGGTGTTGGTGGTGGGGGTAGGTGGGCTTCGTATTACACAAAGTATGTAGGTAAGGGGGAATTTTTTGTTTCATTTGACACATGAATGGATCAATTGTTACATATGTTTACATATCTAGAAATGGGGAAAAAGGTTGATACGTCCTTCAGTTTTTACGATTCAAAAATGATATATCTCTAGTTAAAAAAAAATACTAACATATACCTTTTTATTACACAGATGAACCAAATATACCCTTTTCGACAAATAGAAGTGAAAAATTTGATCTATTCTTGACTTGTTTTATTAAACTAAAACCCATAAAAAGTATATGTGATCCGTTTAGCCTAGTTCAAGGGTGTATTTAATCCTTCTCACATAAGAATTTTTTCTGCCTCCATTATCTTAGTGTATTTGCATTTATTATTGTTTATGACCACATTTATTTATTTAGTAGTTTCAACGTGCGTTGCACGTGCGTTTCAAGTGAATTTTTATTGATACGTTAAAATAATTAAATATTAGGAAGTTTACCATCAGTAAAATTTAAAAAGTACATAACAATATTTCATGATAAGTCAATCATAAAATCAACAACATTCTTTTAACACAAACACATTATATTGTACAAACGCGTAAAGAAAAAATATATATATTAAATTGACGATCATATATACATATGTATATATGGTCGAAAAACATTCAGGGTAGCCAAGGTAACATTCACATATTTTGATTTCACCAAAATTGAAAATTCTAAGTCTAGCATCAGTATCGCCATGTAACACACAACCTCCACCTAGTCATCTCCGTTCTACAACACGCTCATATCGTGTAACTGATCTTCGCTAAACATACAGCCTCACAGATTCTCTTACTATTCACTCAGTCAAAAATAAAATAATAATTTATATAAAGATCACATTCTTTTATAAAATACTATAAGAGAACAAAAAGAAGAAGAAGATATTTGAAAAGATGAGTATTAATTTTGTGATACCGATTTATTGAATTGATTGTACAGGGAATTCATCGCGAGAAAGAGAAAAGATGAGAAATCTAGAGGTAGATGAAGAAATGAGATATTGTTATAGAGAAAAGTCACTAGAGGTAGAAAGAAGATTTACGAAATCTGGTGATGGGGGTGGGTTGGGGTCATAGTACACAAAGTATGTAGGTAAGGGGGATATTTTGTGGATCCATTGTAACATATATTGACGTATCTAGAAATGGGAAAAAATAATGATTACACCCTTCAGTTTTTGCGATTCAAAAAAGATATATCTGTAGTTAATAAAGTGACTAATATATACCTTTTTATTACTAGGATAACCCAAATATACCCTTTTCGGCAAATAGAAGTGAAGAAACGATTTTGATCTATTCTTTATTTGTTTAATTAAACAAAAACCCATAAAAACTATATGTTATCCTTTTAGCAAAGTCCAGGGGTATATTAAACTCTTCTCACATATGGCCTTTTTCTGCCTTCATCATCTTAGTGACTAATTCACATTTTTTTTACCACATTTATTTGTTTACTAGTTTCTGGACACGTGCGTCCCACGTGTGTTTCATGTGAATTTTTTATTGATGCCTTAAAATAATTAAATATTAGTAAGTATACCATTAGTCAAATTTAAAAAACACATAACAATAGTTCATAGTAAATCAATGATAAAATCAACAACATGCACTTAACACAAACACATTATATTGTACAAACGCACAAAGACGAAATATATACTATTAAATTGACGATTATATATATATACACACATATATATGGTAAAAAAAACATTCAGGGTAGGTAGGGTAACTTTCACAAGTATTTTTGAGTTCACTAGAATTGAAAATTCTAAGTCTAGCACCAACATCGCCAAGTTTACAACTAGTGCATGCACACAAAACCTCAACGTATTTATCTCCTCTATGAGACACACTCATATCGTGTAAATCTTCTAAGCAGAACATATCGCCTCACCCCTACTGTTACTATTCAGTAAGTCAAAAACAAACAATGTTTTGTATAAAGATCAAAATTTGAAGAAAATCCTATAAGAGAACAAAAAAATTGGAGAAGTGATTGGAAAAGGTGTGAGTATTAATTTACTGATGCCGATATAGATAATTGATTATATGGGGAATTTGTTTCTCGAGAGAGAAGATAAGAGAAAATCGAGAGAAAGATGGATAATTAAGATATTTTTATAGAGAAAAATCACATGAGGCATAAAGTAGATTTAGAGATTTGGTGTTGGGTGGGGTCTACACAAAGCGTGTAGGTAGGGGGGATTTTTAGTTTCAATTTAGTACCTAAATGGATCCAATTTTATATATATTTACATATGTAGAAATGGAAAAAAAGTCTGATATATCCTTCAGTTTTTGTGATTAAGAAACGATATATCTATAGTTAATAAAGTTTCTAAAGTATACCTTTTTATTACACGGATGACCCAAATAAACCCTTTTCGACAAATAAGATTTTGATCTATTCTTGACTTGTTTTATTAAACTTAAACCCATAAAAATTATATGTGATCCTATTAGCAAAGTGCAGGGGTATATTTAATGCTTCTCACATATGAAATTTTTCTACCTTCATTAACTTAGTAACTAATTTGTATATATTATTCTTTATCATCACATTTATTGTTTACTAGCTTCTAGACATGTGCGCTGCACGTGTGTTTCATGTGAATTTTTATTGATTCTATAAAATAATTAAATATTAATAAGGATACCATTAGTCAAATTTTGAAAACACATAACAACATTTCATAATAAGTCAATGATAAAACCAACAACATGCGTTTAACACAAACATATTATATTGTACAAACGCATAAAGAAGGAATATATATATATTAAATTGAAGATTATATATATATATATATATATATATATATATATATATATA
>NC_028637.1:14647463-14650065 GCF_001406875.1 Solanum pennellii | reverse complement strand
ATATATATATATATACATACATATATATATATATATAGATATATATATATATACATGGTAAAAGAACTTTCAGGGCAGTCAGGGTAACATTCACAAGCGATTTTGAGTTCGATAAAATTGAAAATTATAGGTCTAGCATCAGCATCGCCATGTCACACACAACCTCCATGTAGTCATCTCGTCTCTGCAACACATTCATATCGCGTAACTCCTCTTCACTTCACATATCGCCTCACAACTTCTCTTACCATTCACTCAGTCAAAAACCAAATAATATTTTATATAAAGATGACATTTTTAATAAAATACTATAAGAGAAAAATAAAAAAGGAGAAGCGATCAGAAAAGATGAGTATTAATTTTGTGCTACCTATTTATAGAATTGATTGTACGAAAAATTCATTTTGGGAGAGAGAAGAGATGAGAAATCGAGAGGAAGATGAAAAAATGTGGTATTTGTCTAAAGAAAAATCACCTGAAGAAAAAAAGCATATTTAAAAGATTTAGTGTTGGGGTGGGTGGTGGGTAAGGGGCGTAAAACACAAAGCATGTAGGTAAGGGGAATGTTTTTCTGTTTCAATTTAGTACATGGATGGATCCATCATCACATATATTGACGTATTTAGAAATGGGTAAAAATTCTGATACGTCCTTCAATTTTTGCGATTCAAAAATGATATAACTATAGTTAATAAAGTGATAACGTATACCTTTTTACTACAAAGATAACCCAAATATACCCTTTTTGGCAAATATAGGTAATTTTTTTTTATTTTGATCTATTCTTGAATTGTTTTAATAAACTTAATCCCATAAAACTATATGTGATCCTTTTAGAAAAATCCAGGGGTATATTTAATTCTTCTCACATATGAACTTTTTCTGCCTTCTTTAAATTAGTGACAAATTTACATTTATTATTCTTTATAATCACATTTTATTTACTAGTTTCTAGACATGTGTTTCATGTGAATTTTTATTGTTGCGTTAAAACAATTAAATATTAAAAAAGATACCATTAGTCAAATCTAAAAAGCGCATAACAACATTTCATGATAAGTCCATGATAAATCAGCAACACGGATCTAACACAAACAAATTATATTTTACAAAATCGCAAAGAAGGAATATATATATTAAATTGACGATTATGTATATATATATATATATATATATATATGATAAAAAAAACTTTCAGGCAGTCAGGGGTAGTCAGCGCAACATTCACAAACAATTTTGAGTTGACCAGAATTGAAAATTGTAAGTCTAGAATCAGCATCGCCATGTCACACAACCTCCGCGTAGTCATCTCTCTATGCAACACACTTTTATCGTGTAACTCCTTTACGTTGAACATATCACCTCACCGCTTCTATTACTATTCACTCAGTCAAAAACCAAATAATATTTTATATAAAGATAACATTTTTAATAAAATAATATAATAGAACAAAAAGGAGAAGCGGTCAGAAAAGATGAGTATTAATTTTGTGATACCTATTTAACGAATTGATTGTACGGGGAATCATTACGAGAGAATGAAGAGATGAGAAATCGAGAGGAAGATGGACATATGAGGTATTTTAATAGAGAAAAAGCACCTTAGGAAGAAAGCAGATTTAAGAGATTAGGTGTTGGGGTGGGTGGTGGGTTGTGGGCGTATTACCCAAAGCATGTCTGTAAGAGGGGATTTTTTTTTCCAGTTTAGTACATGAATGGATCCATTGTTACATATATTGACGTATCTAGAAATGAGAAAAAAGTCTGATACGTCCTTCAATATTTGCGATTCAAAAATGATATATCTCTAGTTAATAAAATGACTAACATATACATTTTTATTAAAAGGATAACCCAAACATACCCTTTTCGGTAAATAGAAGTGAAATAATTTATTTTGATCTATTCTTGACTTGTGTTAATAAACTTAAGCCCAAAAAAACTATATGTGATCCTTTTAGGAAAATCGAGGAGTATGTTTAATCCTTCTGACATATGAACTTTTTTTTTCTTCTTTATCTTAGTGACTAATTTGCATTTATTATTCTGTATGATCACATTTATTTGTTTACTAGTTTCTGGACTCGTGAGTTGCACGTGTGTTTCATGTAAATTTTTATTGATGCGTTAAAACAATTTAATATTAGTAAGTATACCATTAGTCAAATTTAAAGAGCACATAACAATATTTAATGATAGGTCAATGATAAAATCAACAACATGCGTTTAACACAAGCACATTATATTGCACAAACGCACAAAGAAGGAATATAGATATTAAATTGGCGAACTTTCAGGACAGCCAGGGTAACATTCACAAGCAATTTTGAGTTCACCAGAATTGTAAATCTAAAGTCTAGCCCCAGAATTGCCATGTCTACGATTGGTGCATCCACACATAACCTCCACGTAGTCATCTCCTCTCCGCTACATGCTCACATCGCGTAACCCCTCTTTGGTGAACATATTGCCTCACCACTTCTGTTACTATTCGCTGTATCAAAAACGAAAGGAGATCTGGTGTTAGGGGTGGGTGGGGGCATATTACACATAGTATGTAGGTAAGGGGAACGAATGGATCCATTGTTATATATATATATAT
>NC_028637.1:14583570-14646111 GCF_001406875.1 Solanum pennellii | reverse complement strand
ATTCTGATATATATATATATATATATATATATATATATATATTGTATAGTATAATAAAGGACGATTTGTGGAACCGCAGCCGGACTTTTTTATACTCACCTTTTTTCGGAGTTAGCGACACTTTATTGGTCTGTTATGCGTCCAATGGTTGTCGCGAGTTCCAGCTCAAATTGTCCGTTTGGGTTCCCGGTCTTTTAAAATAACCACTCCTAGTCAACTAGCGTAGAGACGAGACAAAATCTCAAATTTAGTAGCATTTGAACTAAGATGACCCAACACCCAAGGCGTGTGGGGACCATTAGAAGTCCACCTTTTGTCTACTTGGCCCAACTTGCCAAAAATAGACAATCATGCTTATGTGATAATTGAAGGATGTATGTGTGTTTTTAAAATGATTTGTTGTCTACCGGGGTGGGGGTTAACTAATCTTTGTCTACTATTTTTGCAAGGTGAATCCGATACACGAATCTTTGGAAAAAAGAATAGTTATCGTCCCCGATCCCTTCCTCAAAGTATGGTGGAGGTTCATGAACAACGACGATAAAATGATCGTTCATAAACACATAAATTACCTCCTGTCACTGCTAGAGATGAATGATTGGCCTGGCCTAATTAGAACAATGGTGAAATTCTGGGATAGAGAGCATATGGTCTTTCGATTTGAGTAAGTGGAGTTGACTCCAACAATAGAAGAAGTCCTCACGAGTTACGAAAGTGTCTCCATGTGAAACAAAAGGAAACGACATCCAAATACAAATCTCCTAAATCCTAAGATTTGGGATTTCACCAAAATTAGAGAAAAACTATCATTGGTTAAAACCGAGTGGATGGACAAGATCCCTGGCCCAAATATACCTTTCAGAAAAATACATTATTGGTTTGGACGTGCAAGAGTTTATGAGAAATATAAAGACGAGTTCGTATCAAAAGAAAAAATGAAAGAGACGCATCCCCTCGCATTTGCAATATGTTTACTCGGAGCGATGGTTTTCCCTCAAAGACCAAAATATACTATTTATCCTATCGTGTTTATGGTCACTCATGTCATCTTCTACGGAGTAGACTATAAATCATCAATAAAGTACTACACTTAAGCGCCTATGATTTTGGCCGACATCTACAGGGCTTTAGACAAATGTGAAAGCAGAGAACGCTTCTTTCAAGGGTGTAATCTGATACTACAGTGGTGAATGATGCGACATTTGATCAAGACTCATAATTCAAAAGAACCACATCCCCAACAGTGATCAGTCGAGCTACATGGTCATGATTGGTGGTTGTACCATAATTTTTGCAATAAGAAGGGAGGAGAAAGCTTTTGGTATCCGAGGCTTCGAGGTCTGAGTGAAGAAGACGTACAGTGGTCAATAGACATTTCGGTGGTAACTAAGAATATGGTGGTTCGAATAGAAAAAGTCCCTTACTTGGTATTTGCTGGGCTAAGAGGGACTAGACCATATGCTCCTGTCGAGTCCTAAGGCAACTAGGAGAAAAACAAGAGTTGCCCCAGACCGCAGATATGAAGATATTTGCAACTGACTGCGAAAATGGACGAGTTATATTTGTTGAAGACATACATAGAATGTGGAGATTTCAAGGAGTGTTGGGTGAACCTGTACCAAACAGATTTCGTCCAGAATGTTCTAGGGAGTACAAAGAATGTTTGAAAAAGATTCTCGCTGGAACTATTGAGCCTGGTCCAAACGTTCCTCACATTATTACAGATGTTGGAGACAAATATCAAGTCCGAATTCAACGACTTCAAGAGAAGTTTGATAAGAATGAATAGAGCATAAACGTCGTCACTCAGAAGACGCCAAAGTCATAGATCATTTGAAACAAGAGCTATGAAGAGCCAGGCAGTGTATGACAGAGTTAGATGATAGCATGGAACAACAGATTTAGTCGATAAAGGGGTTCTGACATCAAGAAGGAGCTCGATTGGCGAGAGACCATCTATGGGCGAACAGATATGCTATGTGGTAAGAGGTCAACATCGCCAAGAGGACCAGACTTGACGAAAGATCATAGGAGGCTTGAATATTATTTACTATCCCCTACGTAGGACTGCTTTATTTGTACTTTGTTTTGTAATTTATTTTAAGAACTATTTCTTTGTTTCATATTTATCAGACATTTGGATGTTATTAATGAAGTATTTTGGGGATAATAAATCAGGTTTAAAAAGAATTTACATCCTTCAATTCGTTAGGCCTACCCTTGGCACAAAAGGTTCACGAGCATGTTTAGGACGCGATATATGTTTTTTTAACTATTTATGTGATATTTTTCTATGAATGAGGATATCGTTAACCCACTCCTACTAGAAATTCCCAGAAATATTTAAGTCATTATCACAAAAATTTTCAACCAAATTTTTCCGAGTCTTAAGTTTCTCCCTTAAAGACACCTCTCATATCCCAAATCCTAAAACATTACTCTACTGTCTAAGGAAAAACAAATCACTTCTATGAATAAGGGTAAGAATATCCAGATGGAACTCACTGGAGAAGAGTTACAAAGAAAGATTGAACAAATCACTCAAACAATTCAAGAGGTTGGAGAAGAAGGAATCAAGGTTGAAATTGCCATATCGGTCTACAAAACCGCGACTGCGGCACTGGATGAGGATTTTGATGTTAAAAAAAAGAAGAAGAAAAGTATTGAGGCAGAGAGAGAGTACTTAAGCAAGAAGTTGGATATGCTTCGTCTAAGGATTCAGAAAAGGAGGCAAGAGAAGCAGACATAGATTCAGAAATCGCAAATATGTTAGCTAGAAATGCAGCAACTGATGAGGAATTGATGGCGGAGATGGCAGAATTCATAACCATGAGTGAACGAATGGCCGAATTGAGGGAGAAAAACAAGGCGTTTAACCATAAAATGATCACCAAACTTCAGAAAATGCGCGGGAAATACTCTATCCGCGAACAAGAGGCTAGTGGTGGTCAAGATGACACTAACCCTGGAGCAACTGTGGAAGACATTGACGAGGAAATCGTCTACAAACCTCCATTTCTGGGCCGTCTGAGAGGAGGAGATAAGTGGATCACTCTACCGGCGTACGAGCTAATGCATAGTGTGGGGGCGAGGGTTATGTCTTACGCCCTTTTGTATGAATGTCTCGTATGGGCACCTCAGAAAGGATCATCTTTAATCTTTCGGGAAGGGAACTATTCGAATGTATGTTCCTTCCACCCAAACCAGCGAGGACACATCATAGATGAATGCGTGCAACTTAAGATGAGGATGTGCCACCAGATCGACATTGGGAGTATCACACACATGTGGGGTAATAATACCGTTCTCGCTTATGATCCGTCGAAGCTGATTGAGGGCACTCAGTTTGTTTGTCACTATTTCACTCCGTTCAAAAAATCAATGTTGCATATCTACATGGATTTGGTCAAGAAGGGGTCTTAGCCTCCCTCCACGATGATGACAGAGGCCTCGATCTCGTTGGGGGAGAAATCTTCAAACCTTGTTCTTACCATGATGTTATAGAGCATAGCATCTCAAAGTGTCTTGGTGTTTGCTACGACCTCGAATCCCTCGTCAACATGAGAAAGATTCGAGTCGAGTTTATTCCTCGTGACTGATGTTGAAAAGAGAAGAAGAATGATTGAGATGTAGTCATTATTATTATCTTTAAATCTTTGTTGTCTTTCAATTTTCTGGTATTCACAATGAATGAATAAATGAAAATATTTTCTTTTGTACTCGAACTACGTTTGGCCTGAATTCTCCTTGTGAGATACGTAGGCAGCCTTCCAAGGCCCGTCCCCTATCTTTAAAAATTTTCATTTTCCCCGTTCATGTTACAAGAAGATACGAAGGCCAGATCATTGGACGTCAAAGAGCAGCTGAAAGAAGACGTTAGCTCAATGTGATTTAGCCATTCTGAGAATGTGTCAAAAATAAAACAAGGAAATTCCCGCTTGTTAAAAAATTTGTTTCCGTCCTCACTCAGGGATTGAAGATATCCTCAAACAAACTAACTTGTGTGATTATCTGCTCTCTTTGTGATATTATGCATTTTTGTATTCTAAATCTACATTGACAAATCTACCTTTGAGTTATTTCCTTCTCAATTACTTCAAAACTAATCTGTGTCGATTGAAAGCTGGCATATCATCCCTATTTCACCAGAGCGAAATGTCCCGCAGATTCCTTCCCTAAATGAGATTCAAACAAAAGAAAGACAGTCGTGGGAGACACTAACGAAGAAGTAAGTCTAACCGACGTTGTGGTGGCTCAACCCACCATAGTGGACCAGAATGAATTGATTCTGCAATTGATGCAGCAAATTGCAGAAATGAGAGTTGAAATGCAAAGGAGACAGGATCTGCCTCTGCTAGGGTTTGCTGCTAACACTGCTGATGGGAGACCTCCAATCAACTTCCCTTCTTCAAATATGGATCCAGCTGTGAACCAGCCATCTACACCTGCTCAAAATCCATCAGTTATAGATCTGACTACCAAAAATCCCCAATATGTTTCTGCATCCTACTAAGCTCCACCTCCTCCTCAAAACAACCACCCCCAAATGCCACCCCATCCTCAAAATACCCACCATCAAATGGCTCCACCACCACAAAATCTGAACCAAAATCAAAACCCAAATACTTTCAATCCCCAAACACCCCACCAATACTTAAATCAGAATACCAATCCTCAGACTTACCCACAGAATTATCAAACCGCTAAAAATGCCTAGAGTCCATCAATAGATCCACCCTTACCTAAAAGAACCACTTTCCAAATTCCCGTCTCTGTCGAGCACGATGTGCACGGTTCTGAGCTGGACCATTATGAGGAACAGGAAAGGGAATGGAAGGCAAAGAAAGAGGCAAAAGTGTACATAAAAGAAGAGATCAATAAAGCCATAAAAGAGCTCCAATGCGTCCTTGATATTGTTGGTCTTAGTTATGAAGATTTATGTATTCATCCAAATTTGGACCTTCCAAAAGGGTTCAAAATCCCAAAATTTGATACTTTCGGAGGAGTGGGGAACCTCATGGCTCATTTGAGAACCTACTTTGACTAGGACGTTGGAGTTGGTAGGGATGAAGCTCTATTGATGTGGTTTTTCAGCCGAAGCTTGTGTGGAGAAGCTCTTGAATGGTTCACCTCGCATGAAACTAGGCAATGGCCCAACTGGAATGCATTAACAAAAGATTTTATCGATCAATTCGCTTACAACATAGAAAGTGTTCCAGATCGATACTCTTTGGAGAAGATGAAGCAAAAATCAACCGAGAGCTATAGGGAGTTCGCCTATAGGCGGACAAAATAAGCAGCGAGGGTGACACCGCCCCTGTCTGAAAAAGAAATCATTGAAGTGTTCGTGCGGGTGCAAGAGCTTGACCATTACGACAGAATCATGGGGGCGAAATTTGGCGAGATAGTCAATATTGGTGATGCTATTGAAGACGATTTAAAATCATGAAAGATAGCCCGTATAGCCGCATCGCCTCGATCTTCAGGGTTGTTGAAAAACAAGAGAGAAGACGTGGTTGTTGTTTCATATGAGGGCAAGAAAAGCCCAAGAAGATCTTCATACTCCCACTCCCAAGGTCGTTCCCGACCTTCTCAAAACTATTTCCAGGCTAGTCAAAAAAATAATCCACCTCCAATTTACCAAAATACATCTCCCACATACCAAAATTCACCTCCAATTTACCGAAATCCATCTCCCAAATACAAAAATTATCCTCCACTTTACCAGATTTCGTCTCTTTATTATCAAGGTGTTGCTCCCAATTGTGCTAACGTGAAGTCGAGGTATAGAGCACTTCCTCCATTCATCAATTCCAAGCTCCACTATACCAAAATACCCCTCCGAATTACCAAGCTCCATCGCCAAACTACCAAACAAATCCATATCACAGAACCGAAGCTCCTCGTCCAAATACAAGAAGTTATCAACAGGTGCCTCCTCCCTAACAAGGAAGTTATGATCCTCCTCGACCCAGATTCGAGAAGAATCCTCCCAGGAATTTTACTGCACTCGCCGAAAACCGAACAAAGCTTTATGAGCGACTGGCTGCGGCCGGATATATCCACCCGGTGGGGTCCAAACCGGTGGATACTAGTTCAAAGTTCTACAGGCCCGATCAACGATGTGCGTATCACTCCTACAGTGTTTGACATGATACTAAAAACCTCATCAACCTCAAGCATAATATTCAATATCTGATCGGCCAAGAGGTGGTCTCTTTTCAAGCAGTCGCGCCTAATGTCAACACCAACCCTTTGTCGAATCATGGAGGCATAAATATCAACATGATAGATACAAATGATGATTGGTGTGTGACTAAGGTGATAAATCCAGTTGTGCACGATGATCTAGAAAAGGCATTGGCCTCATTAAGCGTCAAAGAGATAAAAGAGTTTGTGATCCTGACACCCACAAAGGCTGTTTCCTTGGTGCCACCAGAGACTCTTGGAAAACCAAAATTTGTTATTGCAACTGCTGCTGCTCACGTTATGACTCAATCTGGGAGATGTAATACTCCCGAAGAATCGACCCTTGGAGGACAAAAGAAGGATCAGGGTAAAAAGCCGATAAGTGAAGGCAAAGCGGAGGAATTCTAGAGAAAGATGCAGCCAAAAGATTATTATATTGTCAATCATTTGGATAAGACTCCAGCCCAGATTTCTATATGGGCCCTGCTGATGAGCTATCAATTGCATAGACAGGCCTTGATGAAGCCTCTCTATGATACGTATGTGCTCGTCGGCACAAGCAGCGATAATGTGGCCGCTATGATTAACCAAGTTATCTGAGGGCATCAGATTAGTTTCTGTGACGATGAGTTGCCTTTTGAAGGGAGGTCACACAATAAGGTGTTGCACATCTCTGTCGTATGTCGTAAGAAGGTCGTAAATCGCGTTTTGGTGGATAATGGATCTGATCTGAATATTTGCCCGTTGTCAACACTGAGGCAGTTAAGGTTTGACCTTGGGAAGCTGGAACAAAACCATGTCAATGTAAAAGCCTTTGATGGGGTTTAGAGAGATACATTGGGAGCGGTGAATATGATCATCCAAATGGGTTTGGAAGAATTTAGTGCACAGTTTCAAGTCTTGGACATCGACACCAGTAACCATTTTCTTGGAATGCCTTTCATTCATATGGCTGGAGCTATGCCTTCTACTCTGCATCAGATGATGAAACTTGTTTGGAAGAACGAAGAGCTAGTAATTCATGGCGAAGGGAGTCACTTTGGGCAGACAGGCGCCTATTATTGATGAAGTTTCGCAAGGGTCTGACTTCTACATGGTGGAGCTAGTAAATGCAACCGATGATGATTTGTCCCCACAGCCTCCTGTCCCCGTCGTGTGTAAGATGATTGCAACTTCAGGCTGCAGAATGGGTTCAAACCCGGTTTTGGATTGGGAAGAAATTCCCAAGGAATTATTGAGCCTATTCTGGTCCACGTCAAAGGAGCCAGATATGGTTTGTGGTACATCCCCACAGATGATGATATGAAGGCTAAGAAGAGAAATGATCAAGCATTGGCTAAGCCGATCCCACATCTGTATCAATCATTCCCAGTCCGAGAGTATGCCGAGGACAACAACCTGAGGGAAGGAATCTGTGGATTTTTTGAGGAGATCGATGTTATTGAGGAAGAGGTCGAGCTAGCTAGAATCTGTGATGCTGAGCCCAGGGAGATGCTGCAGAATTGGACCTCCACGCTGATCGTGATTCCCCAAACTCCTTGGTAAAAGGGCATCATTTATGCATATTTAAATCGGTGGCAGTACGAAAGAGGCCCGAGATCCATCATTTTGCATTTTCTTAATTACTTGAATTTTAAAATTTCCTCGTGATGTTTGAAAAAAGGAACATGGCCCTTTGCCATAGCCAAAGTTTGCATTATTTCCAATTTGAATAAAAGCCTCTTTTATTTGAAAATTTGTTTATTTACTCATCTGTTTTACTTTACTTTCCTAAATTTTTCTATTTATTCTTTGAGTAATATAAGTTTAAAATCTGTCAATGTCATGTGATGTCACGAGATGAATGAACAAAATGAGGAAGGTGATGACGAGGCTGATGAATATATTGAGAAAAATGAGGCACTGAAATATGTTGCCGAAGATTTTCTGTAGTTTGAAAATCAGCATAAGCCAAATTTAGAGGAAACTGAAACTGTAAATCTGGGAGACCAAGAGTGTGTAAAAGAGGTCAAGATCAGTGTTCACTTGAATGAGGATCAAATAAAGGGCCTGATTCATTTACTCATAGAATACATTGATGTGTTTGTCTGGGAAGTCAGCAACATGTTACGGCTGAGTACCAATGTGGTGTCTCACAAGTTGCCGATCAATCCAGGGTTTAGTTCGGAGACACAAAAAGATCAGAAATTCAAGCCCAAGTTGAGTCTAAAGATTAAAGAAGAAATCACTAAGCAGATCAAATCCAGATCAGTGGAAGTAATGCAATACTCGAATTGATTGGCCAAAGTTGTTTCGGTTGCCAAAAAAGGCGGGAAGATCAGAATTTGTGTCGACTATAGAGATCTGAACAAAGCTTGCCCGAAGGATAATTTTCCTTGGCCAAATATTCATATTTGATTGATAATTGTGAAAAGAATGAAATGCAATCATTTGTGGACTGTTACGCAGGTTATCATCAGATCTTGATAGAGAGGAAGATGCAAAAAAGACAACTTGCATTACACCTTGGGGTGTATATCACTACAAGGAGATACCATTTGGCCTCAAAAATGTTGGCGCTACCTATATGAGGGCTATGATGACTACATTTCATGATATGATTCATAAGGAGATCGAGGTGTATGTGGATGACGTCATAATCAAGTCTCGCGAGAGTTCGGTCCACTTGACACACTTGAAGAAGTTCTTTGATCGCTTGCAGCGTTACAACTTAAAGTTGAATCCCGCTAAATGTAAATTTGGAGTGCCAGCCGGCAAGTTATTGGGATTTATAGTCAGTAGAATAGGTATTGAGCTCGATCCTTCCAAGATTAAAGTTATTCAAGAGTTACCTCCTCCGAAAACTAAGAAGGTGGTGATGAGTTTCTTAGGGAGGTTGAACTACATCAGTCGATTCATAGCTCAACCAATCATGGTGTGTGAGCATATCTTCAAGATATTGAAGAATGACGCTCTGACAAAGTGGATTGAAGAGTGTCAGACTGCTTTTGATGCTATTAAGAACTATTTGTCCAATCCACCGATATTAGTTCCTCCGCGAGAAGGGAGTCCTTTGTGGTTGTATTTGTCTGTCTCAGATAGTGCATTGGAATGCGTACTTGGTAAACACGACGAGACAGAAATGAAGGAAAGGGCTATCTATTATACAAGCAATAAGTTTACTCCATACGAGTCCCGTTACACTCTGTTGGAGAGAACGTGTTGTGTCTTGACTTGGCTTGCCCAGAAGTTGAGCGATTATTTGTCTTCTTATACTACATACCTGATTTCCAAAATGGATCCATTGAAGTATATTTTCCAGAATGCGATGCCCGACTGGAAAATTAGCTAAGTGGCAAATGTTGTTTAGTAAATTTGATATTGTGTATGTGACTCAGAAGGCGATAAAGGCGCAGGCCTTGGCTGATCATCTTCAAGAAAATCCCGTTGATGAAGTGTATGAACCTCTCAAGACTTATTTCCACGATGAAAAAGAATCGTTTGTGGGTGAAGATATTTCTTAAATGTATCCTGTCTGGAGATTATTCTTTGATGGAGCAGCAAATCATCAAGGAAAAGGTATCGGAGCGGTCTTAGTGTCAAAATCTTGTCAACACTATCCCATGGCGGCTAAGCTCCGTTTTAATTGCACCAACAACATGGTCAAATATGAAGCTTTTATCTTGGTTTGAAAATGTCCATCGACATGAATGTCCACGAGTTGTTGGTTATTGGAGATTCAGATTTGTTGATTCACCAGGTTCAAGAAGAGTGGACCGTGAAGAACCCAAAGATTATACCTTATGTGCAGTATGTACAGAAGTTGTTCAAAAGATTTTGTAAGATCGACTTTAGACGTACTCCCAAAATACAGAATGAGTTGGCCGATGCTCTTGCCACCATCGCTTCAATGATTTAACAGCCTGATACCGATTATATTGATACTTTGGATATAGAACTAAAGGTGTAACGATCCGAAAAAAAAAGAAATTAATTAAATAATAGGTACTTAAGGTGATTTAATTATTAATTAAAATATAAAATTTTAAGGGCATAATGGTCCTTGCACGTATTAATTAAAATAAATCAGATTTATATTAATATAATTTAAATCCTATTTGACTAAGTCTTGAATTTAGTCTCCTAATCCTAATAGCACACACACTCTCTATGTCACGTTCTCCATATCTCTCTCTCACGTTAGTTTCTGCCAAAAATAATTTCAAGAACTGAAAATACATTAAGAGTTAATCACACTTGAAAAACTTACAAGAATTTTTAAGTAAAAGAAAAAGTAATCAAAATGTCAAAGCTAAGAGAGGTTCGTCGAGTGAGGTGTACGTTGAAGTAAATTGGGAGTTGTTTGGAGGAGTTTTTGGGCAGCAACGTCAGCATTTGAACATCGATTAAGGTATGGGTTATCTTCTCTCTTGGTACCTTTACCAAGAGACCCCTTAAGGTTCAGAATATTTATTCCGAAAACTAAGATTGTTCCCCGTTGCATGTCCCTGTCACTAGCTCCCATTGACTATTAGGTTGCTTATGTTTGTTGGTAGAAAACTAGGGATGAAACGTGTTTTCATGATAATTATCTGTTTATATGTATGTTTGGAATTATGTGACTTATGTTGATGTTTCCGAAAATGTAACTATGTGTGTATGTGTCTGTTGTCGTGTCTATTGTCATGGTTTAGGACTTGAAATGACATGATAGTTATTTATATTTCATGTACACATGTTGATGTAAATGTGATGTTCATATGAGTTGAAATGTGGCTGATTGGAGGGATAATGTCTTGGCTAAACGAACACATGAAGGCACACCTAAAACGTTCTAAATGTACTACGACTACGAACTAAGGTTTAACTTGATGAAAGGATGCTGAAAAAATTAAAAGAAAAATTCCAGCTTCTATTGATGAATTTCGGTCAGCAAAGAGGGTTCAAAATGTTGAAAAAAATAAACTAAAACAAGTGAGGTCATGGAGATCTGAACCCGTGACCTCACCATGTTAAAAACCATGAAAATAAAGAAGTAAAAATATAATATGGAGAGTGGGGATTGAACCCACAACCTCTTGAATGGATGAGAGAGTTAGGAGGAAAATAAAGGAGAAAATAAAATGTGGAGGGAGGGGATTGAACCCACAACTTCTTGAATGGATGAGAGAGTTAGGAGAAAAATAAAGGAGAAAACAAAATGTGGAGAGTGGGCATTGAACCCACAACCTCTTGAATGGATGAGAGAGTTAGGAAAAAAATAAATGAGAAAATAAAATGTGGAGAGTGAGGATTGAAACCATAACCTCTTGAATGGATGAGAGAGTGAGGAGAAAAAAAAAGGAGAAAATAAATGTGGAGAGTGGGAATTGAACCCACAACCTCTTGGATAGGTGAGAAAGTTAATAAATAAATTAAAAGAAAAAATAATGAGCTTGTGGGGGATTGAATCCACAACCTCCTTGCTTTAAAACGAAAAACAGGGGAGAATAACAAGAAAGAAATATTATGGGGTTGATGGGAATCGAACTAGAGTCTCCCAAATCTGAAAAATGCAATTATCAAAGTTTAAAATAAGATTTAGTCTTGTTCAAGGGATTCGAAATCTGGTTCCCTTGCCTAATTCCGTATTGACACATAAATCATAGGTAAACAAATATTTAATGAATGCTGCCTCTAAAGATCAAAATCAATATCTTGGCATACCTGCAAGATGCATAAGTCTTGTACTACATAATTTTAAAAAGATATGAATCACTTAAACGAACTATGAATGAAGCCCCATGGCTTGTACGTATAGACACATAAGTCCAACATACGTTCAAAAATAAGTGAACCTAAGATGTACGTAATGAAATGATGAACATTAGAAGGGTTAAATACGAGTGTAAGATACACTAAATGGCCAAGTGCATTGGCATATAATGAGATGAATTATGAAATGAGGAAATGAACATTCACGTAATAAGAGGTGAGTAACTATGAAAAACAAAGGTGCTAATAATGAAGAATGTGGTGACAATCATGATGTGAGGCTAATATATATGATGAGAGCAATCTCAAATGAGCCTAAGTAAATGTTACCAATATGTGCTCACCAATGAGAGTGTAAGATAATTAAGAGACCAGTCTGTATGAACACTCTAAGGAAAATATTGGGTTTAAAACACTTAATACTAATGATGAGATGAGAAATCATCTTATGAGCTATGATGTCCTCATACTAGAAGCCAACTTCCATGATGTATGAGTTGAATGTAATGGAACTTTATACTGAGCACCAATAGGCTACATATGAGCAATGATGCCTTCTTTCGGGAAGGGAGAAGGTTCACATTACTCTCATGAGATGAGACTGTCCAGCTTGCCGGGTATGGGTCTCTATACATCTCCTAGTATTTGAACCTATACTGCCACTATAGGGATCTGGTAGGGTTAAATTCTCATATACACTAGCATGTTATTGAGTCACTTTGGCCGGTGATTCCACCTCTTTTCAGTGTGGGGGAGATACTGGATTTCATGATGCTCACAGATCAATGTCGGTTAAAGTTAAAGTTCCCAATGAATGAATGAGGTCAGCCTCAAATGAATCATATAAACAAATGAATGATACCGAAGGTGTTAGGATATGATAATCAAGATGTGAGCTAGATTAAGGTAATGACATTAGGTTATTCCTGATCATTGGACAGCAATCCCGATGAAAGTCTTAAATTACATCCTAGGTATAGCTGGTGTTCACACTGGACTATGAATGAACCGAAATGAGGTACGTATGAATGAATGAAGCAGACTCTGTGTTTTCTAAAGAAGGCTCCCTAGTTGAGGTCCCATATGTTGAGCCCTCATTTTGGAAAGTCTTAAGGTCAAGTCCATGATAACAAGGTCTCATGGCATATGAATGAATAATATGAAAGAAACTATGTGTTATATGTTATGTGCTATATGAAGATGTTATGTGTTGTTTGTAGTACGATAATTATAATGATGCATGTCACTCTCATGGCATAACTTTCCCAATCTCAAATTGGCAAGTCCACTGACTTGACTTCTAAAAATAATGTCGTTAGGTAATAAGAGCTATTCTTTCTCATGCATGTCCCTGGTGTGTGCTTGCATATACCCATACTTAGTACAAGTGTGTACTAATTCCATATAAACATCTACATTTAGGTGCAGGAACAGGTGGACAGTAGAGCTACAGGTTCGTTGTTGCAGCTATCCGAACGTCAGCATTCATCCGGAGTTTGGTAGGTCCTCACGCTTTCGAGGATGCTACTGTGTTATATTCTAGTGTAGTTTTAGAGTTGAGCTCGTGGATCATGTTCCACTAGCATTTCTTTCCTGTTTTGGTTCAGACTTTGTATTAGAGCTATTTTGGCCGATATACAATTAATACTTAATGAATTATTCTTTCAGTTGCTTATCTCTTAAATGTTAGATGGTTGATGATGAACGATTAC
Organism: Solanum pennellii; assembly: GCF_001406875.1. NCBI lineage: Eukaryota > Viridiplantae > Streptophyta > Magnoliopsida > Solanales > Solanaceae > Solanum > Solanum pennellii. The sequence continues at coordinate 14,632,477 of NC_028637.1, read as the reverse complement.
AAAATATAAAGAAAATGTTTAGCAAGTATATTTAAAGAATCAAAAATTTCAAATTTTCCGCTAAAATTAACCTATGTAAAGTAAGAATGACGTTAGTAGTCTTGTTTGCGACCTCTGAGAGGTCAACGACGCCGGTCTCGTCTGGGGTCTAGATTCTGATCATGACAGAAGGAACATCCAGTCCATTGTTCACATGTTGAAGCAGAACCGGACGGTTTGCCATGGTATTTTGATATAAAGAAGTATTTGGTTTCCGGGAATTATTCTGAAGATGCTACATCCAACTAGAAATAGTCGATACCCCATATGGGTCTCAATTTCTTTCTAAGCGGAGAAGTCCTTTATAGGAGGACTCCAGATTTGGGTCTTCTCAGATGGGCAAAAAAACTTTCAGGGAAGCCAGGGTAACATTCACAAGAAATTTTGAGTTCACCAAAATTGAAAATTATAAGTCTAGCATCAGCATCCATGTCTCTCAAAACCTCCACGTAGTCATCTCCTCTCTGCAACACACTTTTTGATTGTAACTCCTTTTTGCTGAACATATCGCGTCACCACTTCTCTTACTATTCACTCAGTCAAAAACCAAATAATATTTTATATAAAGATCACATTTTTAATAAAATACTATGAGAGAACAGAAAAAAAATGAGAAGCAGTCAGAAAAGATGAGTATTAATTTTGTGATACGTGTTTATTATATTGATTGTAAGGGGAACTCATTGCGAGAGAGTGAAGAGATGAGAGATCGAGAGGAAGATGGACAAATGAGATATTTTTATGGAGAAAAATCACTTGAGGCAGTAACCAAATTTAAGAGATCTGGTGTTTGGGGTGGGTAGTGGGTTGGGGGTATTACACAAAGAATGTTGGAAATGGGGAATTTTTTGTTTCAATTTAGTACATGAATAAGATCCATTGTTATAAATATAGACGTATCTAGAAATGGGGAAAAGTCTGATACGTCCTTCAATCTTTGCGATTCAAAAATGATATATGTCTAGTTAGTAATATTACTAATATATACCTTTTTTTTACAAGGATAACCCAAATGTACCCTTTTCGGCAAATAGAAGAGGAAAAATGATTTTGATCTATTCTTGACTTGTTTTAATAAACATAAACCCATAAAAGTTGTATGTGATCCTTTTAGAAAAATCCAGGGGTATATTTAATCCTTCTCACACATGAACTTTTTCTGCCTTCTTTAACTTAGTGACTAATTTGCATTTATTATTCTTTATGATCACATTTTTTTGTTTACTAGTTTCTGGACACGTGGATTGCACGTGTGTGTTACTTTTTGTTAAAACAATTAAATATTAATAAGGATACCATTAGTCAAATTTAAAAGCACATAAAAACATTTTCATGATAAGTCGATGATAAAATTAACAACATGCGTTAAACACAAACACATTATATTGAACAAACGCACAAAGAAGGATAATATATATAAAATAGACGAACTTTCACGACAGCCATGGTAACACTCACAAGCAATTTTGAGTTCACCAGAATTGAAAATCTTAAGTCTAGCCCTATAATTGCCATGTCTACGACTGGTGCATCCACACACAACCCCACCTAGTCATCTCCTCTTTGCAACATGCTCATATCGCGTAGCTCCACTTCGCTGAATATATCGCCTCACCTCTTCTGTTACTATTCGCTCCAGCAAAACCAAAAAAGAACGTTTTATATAAAGGTCAAACTTTTAATAATATCCTATAAGAGAACAAAAAAATTAGAACTGATCGGAAAAGGTGAATATTAATTTTGTGATGTTGATATATAAATTGATTACACTGGAAATTCATTGGGAGAGAGAGAAGAGATGAATAAACCGACAGGAAGATGTACAAATGAGATATTTTTATAGAGAAAAATTACCCTAAGAAGAAAGAAGATTTAAGAGAATTGGTGATTGGGGTTGGATTGGGGGAAGGGGGTATATTATACAAAGCATGTTTGTAAGGGGGAATTCTTTGTTTCAATTTAGTACAAGAATGGATCCTTTATTACACATATTTATATATCTAGAAATGGGAAAAAAGTCAGATACATCCTTCAATATTTGCCATTCAGAAATGATATATGTCTAGTTAATAAAGTGACTAACATATATCTTTTTGCTATACAGATGACCCATATATACTTTTTCAGTGGATTGAAGTGAAAAAGAAATGATTTTGATTTATTCTTGACTTGTTTTTATTAAACTAAAATCCATAAAAATATATATGATCCTTTTAGCAAAGTCCAGGGGTATATTTGATCCTTCTCACGGATGAACTTTCTCCGCCTTCATTAATTTAGTGAGTAATTTGCATTCATTATTCTTTAGGATCACATTTAGTTGTTTACTAGTCTCTAGACACGTGTGTTGTACGTGCGTTTCATGTGGATTTTTATTAATGCATTAAAACAATTAATATTTTATGCAAATCGTATGAAGTGAGTAACATTTTTTAGTGTGTCAAGAAACACCAAATGAGGTATATATTTTAATGGTTAAAATCAATTCCTTTGAAGCTACCATCGGTAAAACAATTATGTTGAATCTATTATCGGTAATTTTTTAACTTTGTTTAGTAATTAACACACTTGTAAAAAGTCACATGACTATTTGAGCCAAATAACAATAAAGATTTACGATAATGATAAAAAAAAATTCATAAAAAATAGATTGGTGAAGTCTAATATAGAAAAACAAACAAAAAATCAAATTAAAATAAATCATACACATCATTCGCAAGACTTCATTCATATGGATCATCGATATAAAATAAATATAAAATCAATAAGTTATCCATATTCAAAATTCGGAAGGTACAAGTTTAAAGAGGAAAAACAAAAGACTCAGAAATTGCACTGACAAATCCTATAATTTGCAAATTATGTATAACAAAGTATCATCTTGTTTTTCTCCAAAGTAAGAAAATACTTATTTTTGACAAAAGTAGAGACAACATTTACCAGTGGTGCTTGAAATCATATTCATTGCTTAACATATCATAATGTGTGTGTGTGCGCATGCGTGCGTGCGTGTGACAAAATAATAAATCAAAAATCTATTTTTACAATTTTGTCACTTGAGAAAATATTTGTTGTTATTATATCGAGACACCATTAAAATTTGAACTTGTATTGTGTTTACTGTAATTCATTACTTTAGCTATTTATTTGTTGAGTAAAAAAAATCGAAAAAGCGAAGATGAACAGTTACCATCAACAAATACGTGAAGAAAATCAATACCATATAGGCTATAGCCCCATAATGATATATAGAAATGTGTTTGAATTTCATGTTCTAGATTACTGTAAATGCATGGAAGTACCTTTAGCTCTAAATATTGAATTAACTAAGAGAATTGAAATTTAACGACAAAAGAAATCTTAAAAGTTATCAATAACTTATCAAAACAGGATGAATAAACAAATTTCTCAACAAAACTTGCTAACAAAGCAAAATAGAGGTACATTTATCAGTTCAGCCAAACGTTTAAATTTGTTGTCTGATTTTATAGCTATTTCTTTTATAATAATAACCTATCTTGTGAAATTCGTTAGGGAGTGTAGGATGTGCACAGACCTTAACTCAATTCAGAAGTCTCTCAACTTGAGTCGAGTATAGAAAATTAGAGTAAAATATGAAAAAAAAAAATGACAGTGAAGAGAATATAATATAATATAACAACTATTACGAAAATAAAAACAACAAAAATAGTACAATAATCAAAACACCATAAAAATATTTGGCGTCAGAAAGCAAAAGAAAGACGGTAGAAAGCAAAAGAAAGACAATACACAAATAAAAGTACTATAATGACAAACACCACTAAGCCTAAACCCTTCGAAAAATAAGAGAACACTTCATTACAATTTTCTACCTTAATCTGTGAGTTCCATGCTTAAGCATTTTATGTAATTGATGAGCTTTGAAAGGGGAACATGCTTATGTATTTGCCAATAATAATTTTACCTCATGTGCATGATATTTATAAGTCAAAAATTTGTCTAGAATTCTGTAGAAAGCTCAAAAGTTATATGCTGGAGAATGGACAGATATTCTTAAAATGAGGTTATAATCACATTTTCATTTTTCCTATTTAATATAATATAATTATTATTTAATATTTAATTGCTTAGATATTTTATAAAATTTTGAATTACGATAGAGTTAAATAGTATTTTAACTTTTGCTTTTATGGCTTCTCAGTTATGATAAAAAAAATATGATTTATCTTCTTGTAAAAGCTAACATGATCCCCACAAATTTTTTTTTCTAAATACAACGGATAAACACATTTTATACTACCTTATAATAGACTCTATTCTTCTACTATTCTGGAGCACACACTGATGCTTTTACAGTGAATCGTGGTTGTTTGCTTACAAATTACAACTTGTATGGATTTGGTATGTATTCAGTATCCTTTCGGTGGAGTATGGATTCATGCACCTCGAGTTGGTACCCATGCAAGTGGGGTTCTTCACTTACAAGATTGCTACTTTTGCACAAGATTACTCTTACCTGATACTTGTTGTTGGTGGGAGGAGAATTAGTTGAGGTACGCAAAACCTGGCTTGGACTCCACGATTATAAAAAAACTGGTTTTCTTACGTATTTTCTTGTATTTTGTAAGTAAGAAGATAATATTGTCTCAAAAGCATTTAACAATAATTTGGGAAAATACGATGACATCGGACTTTAAATACTATAATTGAGAGTCCAGTCTTGGACCTTACAAGTAGTTTTTTCCCGGTCAATAGTGTGTACATATNCCCCTAATTTGTTTTAGATACAACGAATTAACACATTTTATACTACCTTGTAATTGATTGTTTTATTAATTGTTAATTGAGGAGTATTTTTAGTTTCTCATGTTACAGAAGAAAATAGTGCGCACTGTTTCTCCGTTTGTGTTAATTTTTACAACAAGGGTATTGACGGCTTGGCGTATTGCGGCCCTTCTTTTTGAACAATGTAGATGACATAACCAGGTTACTAGGCTAAAAAGTATACATAAAACTATTGAATGTATTATAGATGTCAATTATTACATGGCCAAAAACTACCATAAAGAATTAGGTAGAAGACTAAAAAAGTAAATTGTGAATGTATGAACAGAATAATGCAGACAGTCATGTGTTTGTGGGCAAAACTGAAGCTCTACAAAAAGGACATGATTCTTTCCTCTGCAACCATTTGTTGATGCATTCTACATAAAATTCATGGCCAAATTGAAGTGTGCTAATGTTATCTTCATCTTTATATTCAAGCAAGCAGATAGCACACGCTTCTTGTTCCTTATCATCATCATCACCATCTTCGTTGGCGTCTATGTCCATAACACAAATAACATAACATGTACTTTTTTTTAAATACACGGATATATCTTGGAATTCCGGATCAACAAAAAAGATGGTGAATTATAATACACGAAAATTGATAAAATGGGATGTTTACCTTCTCTAGGTCTTGTTAGACTTTGAAAATGAGCTGTTTTGGAAATGGTGATAAACCAGCTCCACAAATAAGGTATTAACAGACGTCCATGTATACTTTATTCAAAAATGATCACGAAATTCCAGATCACCAACAAAAATGGTGGACTACATCACACGAAAATCGAAAATATGTGTTGTTTACCTGTTCTAGACTCGTTTGGCCTTGAAAATAGGTTGTTTTGACCGCGGTGACCAATCATTTCACTAGATAAGGGTCTTAACATACGTAGGTGTAAATTTATGGAAAAAAATAATCTCGGTATTCCGTATGACAAAAAACGATAGTGGACTATAGCACAAGAAAATTGGCAAAATGGAGGGTTTACCTAATATGGACCTCGTTTGACCTTGAAAATGGGTCTTTTGGGCGTAGTGACCAACCTCCTCCATAGATAAGGTATTAATGGGTGTCCGTGTATATTTTTGGCAAAAATTTTATCGGAATTCCGGATCACTAAAAGAAGATGGTGGACTATAGCACAAGAAATTTGGTAAAATAAGGGGTTTACTTGCCTTGGGCTTGTTTGATCTTTCAAATGTGTCGTTTTAGCCATTGTGACCAACTGACTCTATAGGTAGGGTACTAAGGATTTTTGTGTAATTTTTTGGCAAAAATAATTTCGGAATTACGGATCATCAAAAAAGATTTTGGACTGTAGCACAGGAAAAATCGACAAAATAAGGGGTTTACCTGCTCTGAGGCTCGTTTGACCTCGAAATAAGTCATCTTTACCGTGGTGACCAACCGGTTCCATTGGTAAGGTCTTAACGGAGTCCACGTAAATATTTGGCAAAAAAGATCTCGGAATTATGGATCCCCAAAAAAGATGGATTATAGCACACGAAAATGAGCGAAATAGGGGGTTTACCTTCTCTAGGCTTCTTTGACATTGAAAATGGATCATTTTGGCCGTGTTGACTAATCGGCTCCATAGATATGGTCTTAACAGATGTCCGTGTAAATTTTTGGCGAAAATGATCTCAAAATTCCGGATCACCAAAAAAGATGGTGAACTATAAGCACACGAAAGTTGGAAAAATGGAGGGTTTACCTACTCTGGGTTCGTTTAACCATGAAAATGGGTCATTTTGACCGTAATGACCAATCAACTCCATAGATAAGGTCTTAACGGACGTTCATGTAAAGTATGGACAAAAATAATCTTGAAATCCCGTATGAGCAAAAAATATTATGAGCTATAGCAAATTGAGGATTTACCAGCTCTACGCTCGTTTGACCTAGAAAATGTACCGTTTGACTGTGGCGACCAAACGATTTCATATATAAAGTCTTAACTGACTTCCATGTAATATTTTATCAAAAATAATCTCAAAATTCCATATCACCAAAAAAGATGGTGGACTAGAGCACACGAAAAATGACAAAATAGGGGTTTATCTGCTCTACGCTCGTTTGACTTTTAAAATGGGCGGTTTTGGCCGTGGTGACCAACCGGCTACATAGATAAGGTCTTAGCTGATGTCCGCGTAAACTTTTGACAAAAATGATCTCGAAAGTTTAGATCACAAATAAAGATGGTGGACTATAGCACACGAAAATTGACAAAATATGAGTTTACCTTCTTTTGAGCTCTTTTTAACTTAAAAGTTGGTCATTTTGGCTGTGATGACCAATATACTCCATAGATAGGGTATAAACGGATGTCGGTGTAAATTTTTTGCAAAAATGATCTCAAAATTTTAGAGAAAAAAATGGTGTACTATAGCACACAAAAATCGGCAAAATTTGGGTTTACCTACTCTAGGGCTCGTTTGACCTTGAAAATTGGTCGTTAGCTGTGGTGACCAATTGTATCCATTGCTAAGGTCTTAATGGATAGATTTTTTGCAAAAATGATCTCGGAATTATGGATCACAAAAAAAGATGGTGGACTATAGCACACGAAAATCGCATAAATAAGGTGGATTTACTTGCTTTGGGGCTCGTTTGACCTTTAAAATAGGACATTTTTGCGGTGGTGACCAATCGGATCCATATATAAGGACTTAACAAACGTCCATGTAAGTTTTTGATAAAAATGATCTCAAAATTCCGTATGACCAAAAAAGATAGTGGACTATAGCACACGAAAAATGACAATATAGGGGTTTATATGCTCTAGGCTCGTTTGACTTTTAAAATGGGTCGTTTTGGCCGTGGTGACCAACTAGCTTTATAGATAAGGTCTAAACGGATGTCCGCATACATTTTTGAAAAAAATGATCTCGAAAGTTTGGATCACCAATTAAGATGGTGGACTATGGCACACGAATATCTGCAAAATAGGGGTTTACCTGCTCTGTGCTCCTTTGACCGTTAAAATGGTCATTTTGGATGTGGTGAGCAACAGGCTCCCTATATAGGGTCTAAACGGATGTCTGTGTAAATTTTTGCAATAATGATCTCAAAATTTTGGATCACCAAAAAAATGGTATACTATAGCATACGAAAATCGGCAAAAGGGGTTTACCTGCTCTAGGGTTCGTTTGATCTTGAAAAATTACTCGTTAGTCGTGGTGACCAACTGTGTCCATTGATAAGGTCTTAAATAACATCTGTGTAAAATTTTTGACAAAAATTATCTCGGAATTATGGATCACCAAAAAAGATGGTAGACTATAGCACACGAAAATCGCAGAAATAAGACGAGTTTACGTGCTTTGGGGCTCATTGACCTTTAAAATAGGACATTTTTTTCGTGGTGACAAATCGTCTCCATAGATAAGGACTTAAAGGATGTCCATGTAAATATTTGATAAAAATAATCTTGAAATTCCGGATCACCAAAAACGATGGTGGACTTTAGCACACGAAAATCGATAAAATAGGGGTTTACTACTATGGGGCTTGTTTGGCCTTAAAAATGAGTCATTTTAGTTGTGGTGACTGACAGGATCCATAGATAGGGTCTAAACGGACGTCTGTGTAAATTTTTGATAAAATTTATCTAGGATTTCTGGATCACTAATAAAGATGGTGGACTATAGCACAAGAAAATCCGTAAAATTGGGGCTTTACCTGCTCTGGGTTCGTTGACCTGTAAAATTGGTTGTTTTGACCATGGTGACCAACTGTATATATATTGATTAGGTATTAAACGATGTTTGTGTAAATTATTGGCAAAAACCATCTCAAAATTTAAGATCACCAAAAAAGATTGTGGACTATAGCAAACGAAAATCGGCAAAAATGGGGGGTTTACTTGCTCTAGGCTCGTTTGGCCTTGAAAATGGATTATTTTGACCATGGTGACCATTCAGTTCAAAAGATAAGGTCTTCACAGATGTGTGTGTAAATTTATGGCAAAAAGGATCTCGTTATTCCGGATAACAAAAAAGATGGTGGACTATAAGGGTTTACATGAGGGTCATTTGATCTTGAAAATGAGTCGTTTTCGCCTTGTTGACCAACCGCCTCCATATATAAGGTCTTAGACGTCCGTATTTATTTTTTGAAAAAATGATCTCAGAATTCTGGATCACTAAAAAATGGTGGAATATAGCACATGAAATTTGGCAAAATAGGGTGTTTACTAGCTTTGGCTTGTTTGACCTTGAAAATGAGGGATTTACTTTCTCTGATCATTTGTCCTTGAATATTGGTCACTTTGGCCATGGTGACCAACCGGATCCATAGATATGGTCTTAACGAATGTCCGTGTAAGTTTTTGAACAAAATGATCTCAAAATTCCGGATCACAAAAAAATATGGTGGACTATAGCACACAAAAATAAAAAAAAAGTGGGATTTACCTGCTATTGGCTCATTTGACAATGAAAATGGATCGTTTTGGCCATAGTGATCAATCGACTCCATAGATAAGGTTTTAACGTACATTCGTGTAAATTATTTGCAAAAATGATCACGGAATTCTGGATCAATAAAAAAATAATAAATTATAGCACACGAAATCGCAAAAATGGAGAGTTTACCTGCTCTAGGCTTTTTTGACCTTGAAAATGGACCGTTTGACCGTAGTGACCAACCAGCTCCATAGATAAGGTGTTAACGGACGTCTCTGTACTTTTTTTGTCAAAATGATCTCAAAGTTTCGAATCAGCAAAAAAGATGGTGGACTATAGCACCAAAAATCGGCAAAATGGGGGTTTTACCTGCTTTGGGCTTGTTTGACATTGAAAATGGGTTATTTTGTCTGTGGTGACCAATCGTCTCAATAAATAAAGTCTTAGCGGACGTCCTTGCAAATGATTGGAGAAAAAGATCTCGAAATTTTAGATCACAAAAAAAAGATGGTGGATTATAGCACACGAAAATAGGCAAAATAGGGGGGGAGGGGTTTACCTGCTCGGTGCTCGTTTGGCCTTAGAAATGGGACATTTTGACGGTGGTTAAAGACTTGCTCCATTTGACAAAAATAATCTCAGAGTTCCAAATCATTCAAAAAAATGGTGGACTATAGGACATGAAAATCGACAAAATGGGGGATTTATCTAATGTGGGGTCGTTTGACTTGAACATTGGTCGTTTTGACAGTGGTGACCAATCGGCTCTATAGATAAGGTATTAATGGACGTCCGTGAAATATTTTGGAAAAATTATCTCAAAATACCGGATCACCAAAAAAGATGGTGGACTATAGCACACGAAAATCGGTGAAATGGGGGTTTATCTCCTCTAGGGCTCGTTTGACCTTGGAAATAGACCGATTTGGTCGTTGTAATCAACCGACTCCATACATAAGATCTTAACGGACGTTCGTGTAAGATTTTTTGCAAAAATGATCTCGGAATTCTGTATCACCAAAAAAATGGTGGACTGCACACAAAAATAGGTAAAATGGGGGTTTACCTACTATGAGGCTCGTTTAACCTTGAAAATGAGTAATTTTGGTTATGGTGACCAACAAGTCCATAGATAACGATTTAACGGACGTCCATGTAAATTTTTGGCCAAAATACTCTTGGAATTTCGGTCACCAGAAAAGATGGTTGACTAAAACATATGAATATTAGCAAAATGAGCGGGTTTACCTGCTCTGGGCTCGTTTGACCTTTAAAATGGGACGTTTTGGTCGTGGTGACCAACTAACTCAATAGAAAGGTCGTAAGGACGTCCGCGTAAATTTTTGAAAAAACTTATTTTTAAATTACAAATCATTAAAAAAGATGGTTGACTAGAACACACGAATATTAGCATAATAGACCTCACCAATCCCAACTTTTTACTTTGGTCAAACCTACTAAATTTTCAACTTATAAAATTGAAATACATCCCCATAATTATTTCCTGTTACTGATAATTGTTCTTCTCTATAGTGCCTATATAATTGAGATTTGTTAAGGTAATTTCTATTATATAAAACTTTAGGGTTTAACAATCTTAATTGATTTTGTTGAAAGATTTGTATATCTTTATCTACATCTATTATTTAATCTAATTGTTGGTTGTTTTCTTCTTTAGTTGTTTTATTTAATATTCTCGATATAAAATTATTACATATGCTATTTCAGGAGTAACTTGGTCTTGGTCTTTTTGGTCCTTCTTCATTTCTTGACCTAGCTGAGAAAATGTCAATTTCTTTTGTTTCTTTATTGTTTTTTCTCTTTGTGGAGTGATTTCTATATTAGCTAATTTTTCTATTAATTCCTCTACCGCTGTTATATTTCTACTTTCTCTTTTTTTCTTTAAATTTTTTATCTATTTTGTTATCTATTTGTAATAATAGTGTTATTATTATATTATTTTTTTTATGATAACTTGATCTGATTTTGAAGATGGATTAAACTCTTTGTAATCTGTTGGAAGAGTTATTCTTTTTTCTATTAACGTAGTAGCTTCTTTGTGTGTCTCAGTTTCCACTAAGTCTATCATGAAAGAACTATTTCTTTTAATAACGCTAATTATGTTTTTATCTCTTGTATTCTTATAATTAATGTATTATTAACTTCCTTTTTTGTTTGTTTTTTAGTTCGCTTAATTTTTTATTTAGTTCAATTCCTTGTTCCTTAATCTAATCTAAATTACTCTCTATTTTGTTGAAAAACTGTTTTTGTCTATTTTGAGTTTCTTCTTGTTCACCTAGTAATTTTATAATTTTATTATTATGTTCTCTAATTTTTTTGCTAAAATTTAGTATTAAGTCTATTAGGGTATATATATATATATATATATATATATATATATATAGATATAGATATATATATATAGTTTTTCAAAACATTTTGACTCAGTGCAAAAATATAGAAACACCTTCATATCAAACAAACCCTTAGGATATTCATCTCCACTGAAAATATTGTTTTTACTGTTAAAGACATCAGAAGGCCTTTAACTATGAAATGTGAATTGCAAATTTGAGTAAAATGTCTAAAGAGGAACGTCAACAAAAAACATATGTAAACAAATACATGGGTTCAAATGAACTAAATGTTGAAAGAACATGTCCATTACATGGGTTCAAATGAACTAAATGTTGGAAGAACATGTCCATTCAAATGACAAAAATACTCAAGCAAAAGGGTGATTTAAGCTTTTGTATTCTTTCTGAAGTCAATGCAAGTTTGGCATTCGCAATCTGACAAACAACACACTTCACACAAAAGCACACACAGAAAGTGCAACCTCCACATGTTGGGGAACGCAAACATCACTTACACGCCCTTCGGCTAGCTCGCTCTTCAGTATCAATCACATGAAAATCTAAAATACAAGTAAAGCAACAAAAAAAAAAGTCATGTTCACCAACAATACAAGAAAAAGAAAAGATCATAATAATAATGGTAATATTTTTATAAATCCTGAACATCAATTCTTAAATAAATTATCACTGAGCTAACTACATTACAACATTTCAATGAATTGTATCACTCATCTAGTATCTTCTTGTGTTTTTGTTGTTTGCTAGTTTGTATAAAACTCTGTTAGCTACTGTTAAGTATTAGTTCCTCAATTTCAGTAAGCAGTAACATAGTTTTAGCAAATTTCTTTACGTTACTTTACAATATCTTAACTAAACTACCATGTATTTTCATTTCAATCTAAATTTATTAATAGATGACTCTTTTCCATTTCTCTTCTTCAATCAGTTCTTAATCTCCTTTGTTAAACATGAACAATATGGAAATCAAGGAAGGACCAATATAAGGAATTAAGCATGAAAAAAAAACGTACTTAACAAAAAGAATATCCGAGCACTGAAAATTAGCATTCACCAATGCATCATGGTAGCTTCTGCATTCCTTCTTAGAGCGGCGATAAAACCTACGTCTTTTACTGCACTTGGTACATTTGATAAATACATCAGGATGAAGAAATTTATGTGGCCTCTTGGCATTCTTTGGAGACATGTTGTATTTTAGTAGTGTTGTCTTTCTTAGTGGAACTTTGTAACCATCAATAAAGACCCAAATATTATGTTTCCATCAGAAATTATCTTTTCAAGCATGTTTATCAAATGTAAATGGAGTAAGATTATCTAATCACAAAAAAAAAAAAAAATTCATTAGTGTCATAATTTGTTTCAAATAAGATAATAAGAAAGGATAATTTTTTTTGTTTCATAAAACAAAAGAAAAATAATAATAACATGCTAAATTATTAAGTAATGAGAAAAAATAGTAGAATATTAAATTACTAAAACAGATAAGAGCATACTAGTGATTACACTGACCCCAATACAAGTTTCAAGAAGATATATATAACAAGAGGTGAATGTGGCTTTGTTTATTGGTTAAAAAAAATTGGACCTAGAATTTTTCAAATAGACATGTTGTAGGTTGTTCCTGAAAGAGTGATGAATACATGATTTTGCCATTACCATTAATATATGACAAATCTATGACTATATATTTAAAAAAGTTGAGCATTTCAATTAGGAAAGAAATTGTCTAGTATTTTTTTATCTCTATTGAGATTTAGATCAGAGACTTTGCGATTCTTCAATCACTTTATTGATCACTAAATCACATCCTTAAATGCTACAATGAGAATATATATATATATATATATATATATATTTAATTGGCAGATCACAAACTCTTTAAAGCTAATCAACTCATTATCAAAGCTCAGTTTTTTTACCAATAAAATTATCTATAGAGAGTCTACACAGGCTTCTATATTTACTTAAATTGTTATTATCCAAATAAATTATAATGTACTCTAGCAAACATATAGATGAAATTTTAATAAGGATATGCCATTAGTAAAATTAAAAAAACACATAACAACAAATCATGATAAGTCGATAATAAAATTAATCAACAACATGCATTTAACACAAACACATTATATTGTACAGAAGCACAAAAGAGGAATATATATATATATATATATGTATATATGATAAAACCTTCAGGCATCCATGGTAACATTCACAAGCAATTTTGAGTTCACCGGACTTGAAAATCCTAAGTCTAGCACCAGCATCGCCATGTGTTGTGCATCCACACACAACCTCCACGTAGTCATCTCCTCTCTGCAACACACTCATATCGCGTAGCTCCTCTTCGCAAAACATTCTCCTCGCCGCTTTTTTTACTGTTCACTCAGTCAAAAACCATAAAGTGTTTATATAAAGATCAATTTTTTGATAAAATCTTATAAGAGAACAAAAAAAAAAGGAGAAGCTGATAGAAAAAGGTGAGTATTAATTTTGTGATGCCAATATATAGAATTTATTATACGGAGAATTCATTGGGAAGAGAAGAGAGGAGAAAATCGAGAGAAACAAGGACAATGAGGTATTTTTATAGAGAAAAATCACCTGAGTAAGAAAGCAGATTTAATAGATCTGGTGTTGGGGTGGGGGTGAGGGGCAGGGGGCAGGGCGGCAATAAGGGGGGAGTTCATTTATCTTCGCTGAGATACAATATCGAAATGCGGAAAATGAAAGAAACCCTAAAACCAAAGAGAAAGAAAGTAAAGGATAAAAAGGTAGATACATGAATGGAACTATTGGGCAACATTGACTATATAAAGTCAAAACCTCCTATTAAAAATACCAAACAAGCATCTAAATTACAGAATTAGGCAAGTAACCCCATCAACATTTTCTAGCAACTATGACTTTATCCTCAAATTATCTTAAAGAGCACTCAATTTATGATAATTCATCATATCAAAATAATCTACCTTATTAAAATGACTAAAAGTCTAATATTTATACTCAGTTAATTAGACAAATACTAAAGTTCAATAATAATTATTACAAATACTCTTATTAAATAAAGGGTCATCTTAGTCTAGTTGATCTTCATGGTCAAGAGACTTATTTTAAGAATAACTATATTGCATTATAGACTCTTTCTTTAATTATAATTTTCAAATCCCTTTCAAACCTCCATAGTATTGACTTTGATGTAAAAACTCTTTTAACTCTTTATCATGGCTTGGTCTGTATGTATCATGTTATGTGAAATTTACTTCAACATTTATAGCATGAAGATTTCATTAAGCAATTAAAGCAGTAAATATTTATAAAAAATGGAAAAAATGTAAATATATGATATTATGATCGATTGTAATGTAACTTTTCATTTAGGTCTTTCGACTTGTAATATGACTATTCTTGATTACGAGCGTGGCATGTATATTCCTATTAATTATATTTTAATGCAAGTTTCTAAAAATAATAAATCTTATATTTTAATATACTTATATTTATAGAGTTGAAATAAAAATTAACATATCTTAGCACAATCCTCTGTTGAATAGGTAGTCTTTGTCGGTAAAAAGTGGGATGATTTAGTTATTCAATCTACAATTACATAAATAGAATCATGTTGTCTGCGAAACTGCGGAAAACGAGTAATAAGTTTCATATTGATCATCTCTCACTTCTATTCTGGAATATATATACGTTGAGCCATACTGATGGGTCTTCCATGCTCTACCTTAACGTCTTGACGATTTGGTCACTTAGCAATGAACTCAGCAATACACTTATTCATACTACTCCACCAATAGACTTCTCTCAAGTCACAAAACATCTTTGTGGAACCAGGATGGATTGAATATCAGAAGCTATGAGCTTCCTCCATGTTTCTCTCTTATAATTCATCCACCTTTGATACATAAAACCCTACCTTGATACCTCAATACACTATCTCCGCCTTTTTCAAAAGCCATCACTTTTTGCTTATGAACATGTCTTCAATTCAAGAAAAATAGGGTCTTGGTCCTGTTTCTCTTTCACTTCTGACACTAACGATAATTCAGCCCCTTTCATCACCACTATCCCACCTTCACTGGAATAAACAAACGGACTCTCAAATGTGCAAGTGTATATACATCTTTGGCTAAATCTTGCTTGTCTTCCTCAACATGGGAAGCATTGACCATACATAACCTCCTCAAGGCATCATCAATAACATTAGACTTACATGGGTGATATAGAACAATCACGGTGCAATCCTTGATTAACTCCAACCACCTCCTTCATTTTAGATTTAACTCTTTCTGACTGGATACATATTAAAGGTTCTTGTGATCGGTGAACACATCTATATGAACAACATAAGGATAGTGACCCCATATATTCAAAGTGAACACTACATGAGCCAACTCAAGATCATAATTCTTTCATGAACCTTAAGTGTCCGGAGGAATAAACTATAATCTTGTCATTCTACATCAATACACAACCCAGTCCAACTATGGACGCATCACAATACATCACAAAACCTTTTGTACCCTCTAATAGTCAACCTAGTTTTCAATTCCTGAATGTTTTTCGTATATAGTCAACCTAGTTTTCAATTCCTGAATGTTTTCTCTCAAGCTTAGGACCAATGGAACTTTATTGTCTTCTGAGTCAACTTGACAACGAGGATGAAATATATTAGAAGCCTTCGAAGAACCTTCTATAATATCCAACCAGCCCCAGAAAACTCCTAATATGAGTTAAAGATGTGGGTCAAGGCCAATTATGCACTAAATCTATTTTCTAGGTATCAACTAGAATGTCATCACCATAATAATGTGGCCTAATAATGCCACAGACTCAAGTCAAACCTCACACTTAAAGAATTTAGCAAATATCTCTCTATCCTTGAGATTTTGGAGAACAACTCTGAGATAACTAGCATTATCTTCCTTATTCCTCGAATAGATAAGAATGGCATCAACGAACACAATAACAAACATATCAAGATAAGGCTTAAAAACCCTATTCATAAGTTCCATAAACACTATAGGAGCATTAGCCAAACCAAACTACATGACCAGAAACTCACAATGACCATAACAGATCCTAAAAGTTGTCTTAAGGATGTCACTTTCTCTTACTCTCAATTGATGATACCTTGATATAAGGTCTATCTTAGAAAAACAAGTGAGACTCTAAATCTGATCAAATAAATCATCAAATCTCCTAAGAGGATACTAATTCTTGATAGTAACCTTATTAAACAGACGGTAATATATACACATTGTATGATAACCATATTTATTCCTCACAAATCAGATTGGAGCGCCCTAAGGTGAGCCACTTGTTTGAATGAAACATTTCTCTAGAAGATCTTTCAATAATTCTTTCAACTTTTTCAACTGGGTTTGAGTCATTCTATATGGAAGAATATATATCGTAAGAGTATCACGAAGAATATCTACATCGAACTCTATTTCTCGCTCAGTAAGGACTCCAAGAAGATAATTTGGAAAGACCTCTGGAAACTCACTCACGACTAGAACTAACTGAATGGGTGGTGTCTCAACACTAAAGTCATTAACTCGGACTGAGTGATAGACACACCCCTTGGAAAATAAGTGTCTCACATAAAGGTACGAAATAAAATGACCCTTAGGCACTGTGGAACTACTCCCCGACTCTATAACTGGCTTATTTTGAAACTAAAATTTAACAACTCGAGTTCGACAATCAACTGAAACATAACAGGCACGAAGCCACTCTACACTTAGAATAAAATCAAAATCTACCATGTTTTATTCAACTAAGTAAGCCATGGTGTTCTTGTAATTGACAAAAATGAAACAATCACGATAAAGTCTCTCAGCTAGAATAGGCACACCAAAAGGTGTATAAGCACTAAAGGGCTCAAGAAGTTTCTCATGAAGACCATCAAAAATCATCCTAACATATGGAGTCACAAAAGATAGATTTGCTCCTGGAATTAGCAAAGTATATACATCAAAATAAAAGACTTTGATCATTCTAGTGACAACATCTGGTGAATTCTCTTGCTCTTGGTGTCTGGTAATAATATACAAATGATTTTCTCCATCGCCTGTTCCTGAAGTAGCTCCTCTAGGTGAAGCTCTATCTAGTAGAGTTACTGAAAAAGATTGGACTTTATTTCCCCTATTACCATTACCTTGTCTGTTCTTAGGGAACACTTTCATAAAGTGAATGCTATGACCGCACTTTAAGCAACCATTGAAACTATCATTGCACATTCCTATATGGGTCCTACCACATTTAGCACATACATAAATCCCATTTCCTCTTTGTGCTACACTACCTTGAGACTGTGTAGTTCTATCTCTGAAATGTGTGAATTCATATTCTTGAACTACCTCTTTCGCTTGTTGCAAGTGCACTAGCAGATGATGGAGTAGGTCCATGTTGTTTGTGTTGAAAAGAAGATTGGTTTGCATTTCTCTTTTACTTCCCAACCTCATTTCCCGATGTCTTGGCCTTTTTACTTTGAATTTTTTCTCAATCCCTCAACTTATGTTCTTCATCCTATTGCACATGGATCATCCGCCTTGCAATGTCCATATCTCCTATTAGTATAGATTCCTTGCCTTCCTTACTTCACAAACGAGACAACCCAACAACAAATAAACTCATCCTGCTCATCATGTCAGTAACCATCTCTGGTGCATAACGAGATAGTTGGGTGAACTTAACTTTGTACTCATGTACGTTAATAGATTCTTCCTTAAGAGTGAGGAATTTCCTTACCTTGTCCTTTCTCAATTCACGAAGAAAGAAATGCTCAGGAAGGCCTCCTCAAGCACAACCCAACTCAAAATTGGTGCACCTCCGCTCTACCATTGTTCCATTGGTCGAGACACACTCTAGAAACAACTTTCAATTGGTATTCGTCTAATTCCACTCACTTAGCATCAACAATATGCATAGCCTCAAAAACCTTTTGTATCTCCTCTACAAAGTTTTTCTGATCCACAGTGACACTTGAACCTGTGATGTCTTGAAGATTCCTCCTTAGAAATTCTCGAATTTTGGACATATCAGCCACATCATGTAAAAAATCTCTTTGTTGATCAGGTTGGTTGGTCAGAACATGACTCAACATACACATAGCTTCCAAAAACTCAATGTTATTGACTTCTCCTTGGGGTTTCACTTCAGGTTCATAGGGTACCCCTTGATCCTGTGATTCAACATTCCTTTGAGCGAGACAACCTCGAACAACTCTTCGTGGAAGCATGATATAAAAGATGTGTGCAAGCACCAATTAGAAAGAGACTTTATAAAGATGAACTCTATTGCATGATAAGAGAATGGAATAAGTGATATACTTATTACATGTTGCAGCCTCCTAATTATAGATGTGGCGCTCTTCACAAAGATAACTAGAACTCTGTATACAAAGCCTCTTAGTCACCCTAGGACTCTTCAACTTGACTCTAATACCAAGTTAGTCACGCCCTGAGCCTATACTTTGGGTGCGACTGACAATCAAGAACTATTGTTGTCCCCAAGCGAACCCTTGACCTTCTTAACATTACGTAAGACTTTGTCATAATAATATGAACTTAAAATATAAACTTTATTGAACTATCTCAAAAGATAAACTGAGAATGTTTTAGAATAAACATTTTCACTAGTCAAAGAAGCAACTAAAGTCTCAACATAAACAAATCAAAATGAAAAGATTCATGAACATTGTCTATCTATCAATGAATCCTCTAATACTATGATGGATGTCGGTACAAGACCCATGATCATCTTAAGAAACTGAAATGACAAAGCATAATAAACGGATCCTCTTGAAGCAAGGAGGCTCACCAAATGAAACTCTGGAACTCTGGTCATCTCTATATGCATCATAAAAGATGCAGGCCTAATGGTGTCTGTTTATGGAATGAACGAACATGTGAGGGGATATAGTTACTACTACTAAGTGGATCCACTAGTCAATGCTTAAAATAAAAAATGAATCATCTAAAAAGTATAACCCTTTCTACCCACGTTGGCTAGATGGTTTATGAAGACTTTGAGTTATCTGAACATGTCCCCATATTGGTGCTCAATACTACTACAAAAATATAACTAGCTAAACATAACTCTTTCTTTGGTCTGAAATTATTACTCAAAAAATTTCTCTTAAAAGAGATGGTACTAAAAGTTGCTCAAAAAATCTTTTGAAAATTGGTGTTTTCTCTCAATTTAAATGTGAAAATATTTACTCTTTGAAATACTTAGTTCTCATATATCATTTTAAAGAAAATGAAATCAACTCTACCCTTTCTCAAACATAATTGCTCAATTCTTAACAAGTTTTAAACGATAGTAAAATACTTCTTAAATGACTCGAAAGAACTCTCAAAACTTAAGTCTTAGCTTTGCAATAAATTTGAATTATGAATTCAAGGTTATGATTCATGTTATAAATGAGCTCTATATGTTTAGAATTAGTTTAGAGTGATTAGAATCGATATGGAGTAAAGGTACACTTTAAAAGAATGTAGAAGAAGCAAACGACTGAAAAAGAGTGGGGGCTGACAATCCTGGTGCGCCCCCTCAGGCCCCATTACCTAGTGATTTGATTGGGCTTATAGATGGAGCGCCACCCCAGCCACCATTTACTAGGGGTCTGATAGGGTACACTATTGGTACGTTGCACCTGTTGTGAACCAAGTTTACTCCTTAAGGGCCTATGGGATATTAGAGGCTTTTATTTGGGGTCCAGGCCCAATAAACTATTGTTAAAAGGTGTAGCGATTAGAAAGAACGATTATGAAAAGTATATCAAAGATTTGGATTTCAGTTATCTCTTCTCCATTCTCTGTTCTAGTATCTCATCCCCTTCTACTTACCTTCTTCTATGTTAATCTATCCGTAATTAGTATGTTATTACTTTGTTGTGTGTATTATAAATTGTACGTTGTATTCAATGATAACAATATATATCAATGTTTGTATTAGAAATCGGGTTTGTTTCATTGATGATTTCATCCAGAGGTCTTTAATGGAGGACCAAATAGTTCGAACAGTTAAAGATTCAATTAAGGTCATGAAGGATACTTGGTCGAAGGAACTCGCTAAAATTCATTTAATGTTACACGAGTTGGTTGGAAACCTTCCAATGAGTAAACCTAGCACAGTGGAATTTCAACGATTCTGTGGCGAGAATCAAGAGTTATGAATTTCTTAGGCTGGACGCTACTTTGAGTTTTATGATATTACAGAAAACCATAAGTTATATCTAGCGTCGTGCTATATCAACGGGACAGCTTTGCAGTGGTACCAATTGCTTTATAAAAACAAACAACTGGCAGATTGGGAACATTTTACTGCAAAAGTGTTGATTCGCTTTCGTAAACTGCATCTCAAATTGCCAATAGATGGCTTAGCCAATCTGCAGCAATTGTGGAGCAATATAACAAATACACGTTTGCTTTAACACTTTGATGAAAAATATGAAGGCAAAAGCAAAATGAATGTGCTTAAGGCATTCGACGAAATGTTAAATAGTAACTTCCCCAAGGTATTCGTCGTGGCGCCATTAGATGTTACTGTTGAAAGACCCGATGAAGATGATATAGGTACTGCGTACAATGAAGTCCAGTTGTTCTATGGAATTTCTCAAGCAGATATGACAGATATGTCATGGAGGTATGTTACAACAACTCTTTTGGATTCTGGTTCTTGTCAAGAACAAATTGAATTTGTATTTTTTAAGACAAGAATCTTACTTAATTTTTCTTGGAGCCTGAGAGTATTGAGGATCTATATCTTAATAATTTCCTTATGAAAGATGAAGATGGTATTCCAACAAGTGAACTGCCTACGGATGAAACACTACCTCAGATTAAGCAAAGGAAATATGTATGGGATCCAGGAATAAATTCTAAGTCCATGAATCTCACAGGTTATACCATGAACGTAGAGTTGTCACTTTTGTTGGGATCTATTGACTCATTATGCTTCATTACGTACGTTAACTATATGACACATGTGTGGGAGTAAGGATGACGATGGTGTATGCATTCTTCCATTTTTCAGTCTAATCTTCCATTGACAATTGCTACTTCTTTGCAAATTAATTACTGTTATAATCGCTTCAAAAAGAACACTTGAAATAAGAATTGGGAGAAGAACTCAAGGGGACTGATTGTTTTTCCTTCTCAATGCATTAGCTTGACACTCAATGCAATTTTGGAGCACAGAAGAATAATACATCCTGCTATAAGTCTTGCTATCGCCGTACCATCATTGTGGTCATTACTTGATTTTCCTGCTTCTCTCGCTGAAGACAATTACTCACCTTTGGTGCATAATTCTCGGACTTGCTATTTTTCCAAGCCATTAACTGTTTTTATTGATGATGCATTAGTCAGTGCTCCATATCATCATGTAGTTGTCAAAATTCACAGAGAAGGAATTGCACAAGCCAGTTCTGATGTCATAGCTGGACAAACTGGGAAAATTTTGAGACGTCAAATTACATTTGAAATGGTTATAGTATTTGATCTCGGAGGATGTACTTTTGATGTACCAAATCTTGAAGATATGGATGGTGTCCTTGCAGAAATATCTAAAGGGATAAGTAATCTATTTATATGCAACATTCATCTCCTTGTTGACAACTGTACCAATCATAAATCAATTCCAGTGCAGTGGCATTTTTCATGCTTAACCCTTTTGATTGACAAAATAGAGAGATATCCAACACGATTGCACGAGCAATGAGATTGAAGTGCGACGTAAAGGTGAGGAGATTAATGGTAATAGTGAAACCGTGGCCTCCGATACATAATCTTTCCAACACTATTTTTCAGAAAATCTTTCTATCGTTTGCAATTTAAATAGATATACTTGCTATTGCTGTTTTAGCTAATGGAGCAGTGACGATTAAGGACAACAGTAATTCTATCTTTCTTGGTGGACAATGTGATTCTGGTAAGACTGAAAGTACTACAATGCTTAAGCACTATGTTGCTTATCTTGGTGGCCTTAAAAGCATGGAAAAAGAGGTGCAAAATCTAGTTCTGGATTCCAATCCAATACTTGATGAATGAGCATAGAACTTGTTTGTCTTATTGGTTCTCATGCCTCTCTTGAAATAAAGAAGATAATGAAAAGGTATGCACTTAGCTTCAAATAGAGAAGATAATAAAAAGGTATGCACTTAGCGCGAGAGAGCCAAAGGCAACTTTAAGAGTCGAGGGGGTAGTTATTAATCTTGCAAATTTAGCATCAGCAAGGGGAACTGAAAATAATTCATCAGCAACTAAGGTGGACAACTCTTGGTTTTACTCTAGCATTAAAACAGTAGCTCTCGACTCACCTTTAATCCTGGACAGATTTACTATGGTAATGTAAGGGTGGCTCCATTCGATCCTTGAGGACAAGGTTCTTTTTGAGGGCGAGAGTATTGTTGTGAACCATGCTGACTCCTTAAGGGCCTATGAGCTATTAGAGGCTTTTATTGGGATCTAGTCCCAATTAAATATTGTTAAAAAGTCTAGCGATTAGAGAAGTTTATGAAAAGTATGTCGAAGCTTTGGCTTTCAGTTATCTATTCTCCTTTCTCTGTTCTAGTATCTCATCCCCTTGTACTTACCTTCTTCTATGTTAATCTATCTGTAATTCGTATGTTATTACTTTGTTGTGTGTATTCCACGTTGTACTTTGTATTCAACGATAATAATATATATCAGTGTTTGTATTGGAAATCGGGTTTGTTTTAGCGCCAACCTCCATTTACTGAGTCTGATGAGCCATTGCTGGTGTGTCGTGCCAGACTTCCATTTTACAGGGGTCTGATTTGGCGCATTGTTGTCATGACACGCCATACATCAATTTACTGCGGGTCGGATTGGGTGCACTGCTGATGTGGTGCCCCTCCCAATAAACAACCTGACAAATTTTCACATCTCATTTTCTGATCGTAAATTAGTTTTGATCAATTTATTTCCTCAAACTTTCCTTAGATTCAATTACCCAATACAAGTACACAAGAATCTACTTGGAAACAACTCTTAAACTCGATACAATTACCTCAAGAACTCATCAAACCTATCATAACTGAAGAACGGAAACAATACTTCAAGAACTCAAATCCTTCAACTTTTCAGAACGAAGTTACGCTGAAATTAACATGATTGGTGTGTGGGTGAACGAACCCAACACTATGAGAGTTGGCATAACTCTTAGGTATCAAACCCTTGGTGATACAACCTTTGATTTGCATGAAACTTGAAGAACACCTTTACTTTTCTCCTTTTGTCCTCTTCATGAACTCTTCTCAAAACTGTAAAGTGTATTTTTATTTGTGCAAACTGACCTAAATCAGACATGACCCCCCAAAAATATTAAATTTAATTTAATCTGATTGGGTAAGGAAAAAACAAAAATATCCCTCACTAATTCGGGTTATTTCCTTCATAGATTTCAAATGGTCATATCTCACTCATACAAGCTCGAAATTTAGCAAACCAGTGGACTCGAAAAGAGAATTCCAAGACCTTTCATTTGATGTCATATGGTCCACCTAACTCATCCTTTACTGAATGCTATGGTCATTTGTAGTTGACTCAAAACTCATAACTTAGGCATAACTTGAAAATTTTCAGATTTTTCTATTTTCAATTTAGTGCTTTCTAACTATAGCTCTTTATAAGGCAGGATGCTACAACAGATATGGGACTTATGCTTGCCTGGTTGTGTGGAGTTTCTAAAAATTATTGGGTTAGGTTCTTTAATAAGTTATAATGCTCATTAGATTGTCATTATCCTTAGCCCTAAGCCTTGATGTATAAATATACCATTATGGGTGTAACGAGAGATTGTCTTTCCACCACATTAGATGGCTAGGATTATCAATCCATCATTAAAAAATGTTATGCATCTTCTGTGGGAATTGATACTGGATAAATGAAGTTCATCCATTTTGTTATAAATATGTTTCTTCAAAAATGAATCTTGTAAGTCTCCTATTTTAGTATTTACTGATTGAAATACTAAAAATAAGATGTTTGCTAGTACTCCAAATTTTTATTGGAGTTTGTAACCGAGCATATACAAACATACAAAGACAAAAGTAATTTTACACTAAAATAAATTTTGAAGTGATTAAGTGTATTTATTTTGTTAAAGAGATAGCCTTTTATGCATTACTTTTTTTTTTATTTTTCAACAGCTAGTATTGGGCATGCGCGTTGCACGTGTATCCCATGTGCATTTGTGTAGACTCATTTTAATGATTTTTTATATTATATGAAACACACTCGTGTAATGTGTAATAAAATACTTGATCATAAAAAATATAAGTTTATTTTGCAAAAAAATAAAATACAGGTGTATAGATTTGTTAGTGATATGACAGGAGGTCGTATTGCTCTTATAACCACATCCCTGATTTTCATAACAACTAGTGTTTTTTTCATGACAATTAGGTACTCGTCCATTATGCTTTAAAATAATACAATAGCTTTAAAGTAGGATTTTAAGGAGAAAATATAAGGCTTATGCTTGCTTATTTGTGTAGATTTTGGAACAATTATTGGGTCAGGTCCATCAATAAGTTAAATAGCCTATTATATTGTCATGATCCATAACTCTACCCCTTGATGTGCAAATACACCATTAATATGGGTGTAGAAAAAGATAGATTTTCTGTACAAATACACCATTAATATGGGTGTAGAAAAAGATAGATTTTCTTTCTACCACATTAGATGGCTAGGGTTATCTATCCAAAATAAAAAATGTTCTGCATCTTCAATTAATATTGGACACCGGCTAAAGGGAATTCCTCTATTCTGTAAGGATTTCCAATGACAAACAACCAACAACACAACTCTTGATAGTTATTGATATGCTTCTATAAAGAAGAATCTCGTAAGTCTTCTATACTAGTATTTACCAATTGATATACTAAAAAAAGTTGCTTGACTAAGTTATATCAACAATTTAGACGGTCATCCAATTAATAAACTTCACGAAAATTAAAAAATAGAAGTCGATTTGTCATCGTTGAAAATTATTGTGCTATTGATGAATATTTAACTTGAAATAAATGGTTTGTATTATATAATTTGAAAATAACAATTAGATGTTTTCTAGTACTTCAATTGTCTATTGAGTTTGTAACCAAACATATAGAAGCAGACAAAGACAAAAGTAATTTTAAATCAGAATACATATTGATTTAAAAGTGATAAAGTTGCTTTTTTATGAATAAGATAACCTTTTTATCTCTTTATTTTTTTTTTGGTTTTTTATCAACTAGTCATTGGCACGTATGTTGCCCCTGTGACCCATCTTAATTTGTGTAGACTCTTTAATGATATTTTAGATTATATGAAACACATTTGTCCAATGAGAAATAAAAAATGTAATGGTAAAAAAACAATTTCATTTTGCAAATAAAAGTATAGGTGTTTTGGTGAAATAAGAGGAGGTTGCACAGCCTCATGTAGTCATATTCCTGCTTTTCATAATAACTTGCCATTTTGGATCTAGACAATTTGATATTAATGCATTATCCCTTAAATACTACAATTGTTTTGAAGTAGAATTTCAAGGAGTAAATATAAGTCTTATACTTGCTTAGTTGGGTAGATTTTCTAACAATTATTTGTCAGGTCCTTTAATGAGTAATATAGCCAATTAGATTGTAATGATACTTAGTCGTAACCCTAACGCATAAATACACCATTATGGGTGTAGCAAAAGATTAATTTTCATTCCACCACATTATGCAACTAGGGTTGTAAATTCAACATAAAAAAGTGTTATGCATCTTCTGTTAAAATTAGACACTACATAAAGGGAATTCATCAATTCTATGAGGATTTCCAACTACAAACAATACAAATCATAATAGTTATAGTTAAAATACCTTAATATACCTAAAATAACTAAATTAGAACGACCCTATATTTAATTGGACAAGGGTGATATTTACCAAACCACCCGTGGCTTGGCCGTGTAGTGCACCAGTTCGCAGGCACAAAATGACACCCTCAATCAACGGTCTGTCATTTCATGTACGGACCAACCTGGCAACCGTGGTTTGATTAAGAGAGTCCTCAAAATGGATCCAAGTCTCCATATTCAAGTATGGACTTAAGACCTCCGCTGAAGGGGCGTGATTCCATTAACGGACCGTCGTTTGCCTCGTCAATGGCACACTGTCTTGGATAGCTTTTTGGGTCAAATGTTTGGTTCCTCCTCGAGGGTCTTTAGGGTGGTCCTTGGGGAGTCTTACCCAGAAATTTTGACCCTAAACCCACACTAAGGTGTACCCTAAGTATTTTTACAAATTTTGACCTTCATACGACTCTTCAAACCCCATATAAAACCTAAGACACACTAGGTAACTTTCACTAGTCTCCGGACGTCGTGGTCGTTTCTTGATGTTTAGGCTCTACATCTTAATCACGTTAATTACTTTAGTTTAGGCCTGGAAACACCATTTTTACACATTATACTCTAAGTGAGGCTCTAGCCTAGGTCCTTGGATTTCCTTGGTATAACAATATCCCCCCCCCCCACCCTTAGGGAACATTCATCCTCGAATGACACTTTAAACATCTTTTTGCAACTATGACTCAAGACTAGCATCCCAACCAACCTATGAGACATAAGAATAATCCAATAAAAAAGGAGGAAACATTCATTCCCTTCTCAACACAACAAAACACCATTTATAAGATAGAATTATGCCAACTAACAATAATCCGCACTTTTCACAATATGACATTTTGCAAGGAGGAATACTTGTCCTTTCCATATGTCTCCAAATATTCAACAAGAAGCACTACATAATTCCTTAACTTCACACTTGAGCAATTTCACAAAAAATATCATATAACTCAGTATGTCAAACATGAAATCAAGTATCATCAAGCATAAAGAACAGATAGTTTAAAACATATATGAAACATGGATTTTATTAAGAACATACATAATGAAGGAAATTCATAGAAGTTTCAAATCAGACTCAAGACCCTTCAAAACCAAACTAGGAGAAGTTACTAAACTCAACCTTTACTAAAATAGGAAGTAAAAAGATGAGTACATTGGGATATCATGTCGGCCTCGACCTCCCTAGTAGCATTTTCCACTAGTTGGTTCTTCCAAAGAACTTTTATGAAAGCTACTTCTTTATTCCTCAACTTTTTCACTTGCTCGTCTAAGATCTCAATCGGGACCTCTTCATATGAAAGGTTATCATCGACTTCTAACCCTTCTAGAGGAAAGACAGGCATCGGATCACCTATGCACTTCTTGAGCATTGCAGGTAATTTCAACTCATCGGAAAATTTTCCGATGCGTTTCACAATCTAATAAGGCCCTACATACCGCGGACTAAGTTTCCCCTTTTTACCAAACCTCATCGCCCCTTTCATGATTGATATCTTCAAATAGATCAAGTCACCTACCATAAACTCAAGGTCCCTCTTTTTGTTGCCGCCATAAGATATTTGCCGAGTTTGGGTCGTCTTCAAACAATCCCTTAGTAGTCGTACTTTCTCCACAGCCTCATAGATTGCTTCGGAACCTACTAGAGCAAACTAACCTACCTCAAACCACCCAATTGGAGATCTACATCTTCACCCATAAAGGGTCTCAAAGGTTTCCCCGGCAATGCTTCAATGATAGCTATTATTGTAGGAAAATTCAATCAATGGTAGATGGTCATCCCAATTAACTTTGAAATCAATGAAACATGCCCTCAACATGTCTTCCAAGGTTTGGATGGTTCGTTCCATCAAACCATCCATTTATGGATGAAATGCGGTGCTAAGTTTCACCTTGGAATCTAGCCCACTTTGGAATGCCTTCCAAAATCTAGAAGTGAATTGGGGACCCCTATCCAAAATGATAGACAAGGGAACCCCATGCAAACTCACAATCTTGTTAAGGTACAACATAGCAGATTTCTCCGCCGAATAACTAGCTTTGACGGGGATGAAATGGACAGATTTTGTTAACCTATCAACAATAACCCATATTGAATCATTTTGCCTTCGTTTGAGAGGTAAACCCACAACGAAATCCATATTGATATCTTCCTATTTCCAAGTAGGGATAGTTATATCTTGAGTTAACCATCCCGGTCTTTGATGTTCGGGCTTGACTTGTTGATAATTAGGACATTTGGCCACAAAGTCCACTATATCCTTATTCAAAGGTTCCACCAATAAACCTCTTGTAGATCATGATACATTTTGGTGGCACCTAGATAAATGGAATATTGGGAACCATGCGCCTCTTCCCGAATTTGTTTCATTACAATCATCCACATCCGGTACACACAAACTTCCTTGGTATCTAAGTACACCATCCCCCCGGTAGAATGACTAACTGAACTTACTAAGAACCAATTCCTTCAATTCCATCAATAGAGGATCAAGATGTTGCTTAGGCTTCACCTCAACCACTAAATATGACTCGGAATTATGATGAACCATGAAACCCCTTTTGGAGAATCTTCTAATTGAACACACAACTGGTCCAATCTATGAACCTCTTTCCCTAACTCCTCCTTATCACTGGGAACATGGGCCAAACTACCCATTGATATTCGAATTAAAGCGTCAGCAACCACATTGGCTTTCCCGTGGTGGTATAGGACACTCATATCATAGTCTATTAATAGCTCTAACCACCTTCTTTGCTGGAGTGAACACATACTAGAGACTGTTATGGTCGGTGAACACATTCACATGCACCCCATATAAATAGTGTCTATATATCTTCAAAGAAAACACTATGGCGATAATTCAAGGTCATGGGTTGGATAGTTCTTTTCATGCACCTTGAGTTGTCTAGAGGCATATGCAATTACCTTATTATATTGCATGAGGACACAACCCAAAACTACTCGAGAAGCGTTAAAATACACAACAAACCTTTGGTACCTTTCGGTAATGTCAAAACTGGTGCGGAGGTAAGCTTATCTTTCAAATCTTGAAAACCTCTTTCACAAGCTTTCGACCACTCAAACTTAACTCTTTTGGGGGCTAAGACTGTCAAAGGAGAAACAATAGATGCAAACCTATCAACAAATTTCCTATAATACCCTGCTAAACCCAAGGAACTTCGAGTATCAGTTGGAGTTAAAGGGCTAGGCCAATTCTTAACCGCCTCCATTTTCTTAGGATAGACCTCTATACCCTCACTTGATATTATGTGACAAAGAAAATCAACCGATCTGAGCCAAAATTCACACTAACTATATTTATAAAAGAGCTTATGTTCCTTGAGGACTTGCAATACTACCCTCAAATGACCCATGTTTTCATCCTCACTCTTAGAATATACCAAGATATAATCAATAAAGACAATTACAAATGAATCAACATAATTCCGGAACACCCTATTCATAAGGTCCATGAAAGACGTCGGGGCAGTAGATAGTCCAAAAGACATGACTAGAAACTTATAATTACGATACCTTGTTCAGAAAGATGTTTTAGGTATGTTAACCCTAACTTTTAGTTGGTGATACCCCAACCTCAAATAAATTTTCAAAAAGTAACTCACACCGTTGAGTTGATCAAACAAATCATCAATCCTAAGAAGAGGATACTTATTCTTTATAGTGACCTTTTTCAATTGTCGGTAGTCAATAAACATTGTAAAAGACCCGTCTTTCTTTTTAACAAATAATACCAGAGCATCCCATGAAGATATGCTTGGTTGTTTAAAACCCTTATCAAGCAAATCTTTAAGTTTAGCCTTCAATTCTTTCAACTCAGCCAGAGCCATCCGATAAGAAGGAATTGAAATGGGCTAAGTATCCGGCATCAAATTTATGCCGAAATCTATTTCTCGTTTGGGAGGAATTCTGGGTAAATCATTGGGGAAGACTTTCGAGAAATCCTTCATTACGAGGAACAACTCCAAAGGAGGGGCTTCGTACCTAAGGTATTTACCCTCACAGTGTGATAGAGATATCCCTTAGCAATCATCTTACAAGCTTTTATACATGAAATGATTTGACATCTAGGGATTGATTCCCCCCCCCCCTCCATTCTAAAACAGGTTCATTAGGAAATTGGAATTTAACAACCCTCATTCTACAATCAATTGAAATAAAAAAAGCATGTAACCAATCCCTCTCCAATATTACATTAAAGTCCAACATATCAAGTTCTACCAAATCAACCAATGTAACCCTACTGGACAATAATATGGGACAACTTATATAGACTCTTTTAGCAACAACGGAGTCACCAACTAGGGTAGAAACCGAAAAAATTCAACTAAGACATCGGGGAGTATATCAAACTTCATAGCCACTAAAGGAGTCACAAAATATAAAGTGGCACAGGGATCTAATAATGCATAAACATTGATGGAAAATACTTGCAATATGCCGGTAACATCATCAGGAGAACCCTCTTAATCACCCCTAGACTTGAGAGCACAGAAGAGGCTCTTCTTAGGAGCATCGGAATTTAGACCACTTGCTTGTGCTTGCTTACTCTCCGTTCCTTGACTCTTGTCCATGAGACAATCTCTAATTATATGACCACTCTTTCCACAACCGAAGCAATTATTTGTTCCCATTAAACATTTACCCACATGCCTATTGCCACATTTGATGCATTGTGGGACCTTACTTGGTGAACCGCAATTTTTCCTCCTTGGGACCTAGGGTTAGACACCCTATTCTTACGAGCCTTTGGGACTTTTTAGGAGTTTGGTTGGAGAATCTTTTCTTCAACTTGGGTTTGTCTTGGATCTTAAATTTTCCCTTGGAAGTACCTCCATCATAGGGCCTAGCCCTCTTAATCTCTCTATTCTTCCTCTTAAACCTACTCTCCTCAACTTGTTGAGCATGCACTATCAAACGAGAAATGTCCATGTTGCCATGAATCATTGAGGCACGACACTCTTCCACAAAATTATCGGACACATCCCTCACAAAACAACTCATTTCATCTCTAGGATTGGACACCAAAGAAGAGGCATATTTGGACAACTTAGTGAATTTCAAAGTTATTCTTGAACGCTCATACCTCCTTGACGAAGGTTGATGAACTCTTCCACTTTTGCGTCTCTTTTTTCCCTTGGGAAGAACCTATCAAGAAACACTCTCCTAAAGACTTCCCAACTTATGGGACCTGCTCTAATAGCCTTATTTCTTTCCATTGAGTGTACCAAGTTCGGGCCACACCCTTGAGTTGATAAGCGGCTAACTCGACCTTCTCATTTGAACTCACCTCCATAGCATAAAAAATCTTATAAACCTCATCAAGAAAGTCTTGGGGATCTTTATTCACTTTAGACCCAAAGAACATGGGACGGTTAATCCTTGAGAAGTCCCTCAAGCGAGAAGTCATGGTACTAGCATTTTGATTCACATGGGTGCAACTTACTGGCTCTTTTGAGCCGTCATTGCTTGATCTTGAGTGACTACAGCTTGGGATTGAATAGACATGGCTTTAGCCATCTCTCGATCCGTCATAACCAGAGGATTGACCAGACTTGGTCACCTATAGGATCTTGTTCTTAAGGAGGAGCTTGGTTGTCTTGGGGAGGAACTTCAGCATTAGCAATCTCCTCTTCAAACCTTCTTGCGGATTCCCTTCTAGTACTCATAGCCTATAACCATAAGAAAAGGATCAGAAGAAAAGGACACAGAGTTACGACTCTTGAGGCACGACTTAAGAATACCAAAAAAGTGAGAATTTCGTAAGCATCACCTACCCTCTCATTCCTAAGTGTGGAGCACTTCATAATTATGAACAAGACTCTACATAGACATGGTTTTGTGAGACACTATTCCTATTATTGTTCAACCTCATGCTCTGATACCAAGTTTGTCACAATAGGGGAGCACCCCCCTTGTCGGAATCGGCATCTTTGTCCTCATAATGACTTTGGACAAACACTTAACATACATCATCGCAGCATCGATAGAACAAAAATACAGAGAAATTAAAAGCTAATCATTTGAAGTTCACTTAGAATTCTCATATATCGAAAATAGACATGCAATTGTCTCACAGAACCATATAATATAAGAGTACAAGATTTGGGACATAGCCCTTACATCATTACAGTATATCTCATATAGAAATTACAACAAAGTATTTGAAATAGGAAATATGAACTAGAGCTAAGCTTCTTTATCCTTGATAGTGAGGACTCACCAACTTGGGGCTATCAATCCAAGTTTTTCAAGAAAGGACTAGAATGTCTTCAATGGCCTGAACCTACACTTAGTCTAGAAAATAGAAGAGAATATGGGTTAGTACCAACTACATGTACAAAGTATGGAAACATATTCAAGTAAATCATTGAACATATGCACAAAGGAACATTTTGTTTATAAGCATGCCAAGTCAACTTTAAAAGATTTCATGCACATTCCAAGAACATATACAAGTCCATATCATAACAACATTATGACATTTTCATATTACATGTTCAAGATCAACATCACTGTAAAGCCATAAGCAATATTTCAGTAATATATCACAAGACCCTACTCATTATCCTAATTCAAGTCAACTAGTGGAATGTATATGATAAGACTCATAACCCTACATAAACTAATTAAACTAGCAAAGACACCATAAGCATTGCCTTTACATCATATAACATCATAACAAGTGTAGTCAACCTCGTACATAGAAATTTATAACATCATAACAAGTGTTGTCAACCTCCTACATAGAAATTTAGACCAACACCATGTATATCAAGTGAAACCAACATCATATAAGACCAACATTATACATGATCAACATGATGCATTTCATTCATAACATATGTACATAAAGAAACATTCCTAGGGCTCCCCTCAAGATCCACTTTTGCAATGAATAGGAAAAGTCATATACCCTTACTTACACTAAGTACACCTCTCAAGTCATCCTAGTTAAGATTCATCTTTTATTTGCATTCATTCATTTTACTTTCAGGAAACCTTGCCATAACCGACAATAAACCATGTGAGTTAAACATGAAATTTGGTGTCAACCCCTTACACCGAAGGAGGGCATTCTACTTGCCAAGGTAGGAAATATACATCATAATAGCGTCTACGTGGATCCACTAGCTAGTTTTCCTATGGGGGGACATAGTTAAGGTACTAAGATATTGTTACTAGAAATTCTTTTTATGCTAATTCGCATTGTAATTTCCACCTTATGAGACATTTGGAGAACCTGCCTTCCTATGTGGAAGGAATACCTCTTATTGTCAAGTTCACTCAGTGCTAAGCTAAATTCCCATTTTGACGTATCTTTAAGTATTCCTTAACATTTATAACATGATCATACGACATTTTTTACACATTATACTCAAAGTGAGGCTGGGTCCTTGGATTTTCAAGGTAGAACATGCATCACGACAACAGATGTAGTAGCATGAGTACCTAATCAACACGTACCGAGTAGGCATAAATAGGCCGACTGATCAAGAAAGGTTAAAATAGACGAAAAGGATAGAATCAAACACGAACAGAGGTCAATAGGAATAAGACCAGAACAATCAAAGAGCTAGTCTATGGATATTTAACTTGAAACTAGCTAGGCTCCCCATAAGACCCGCTAATTACATTCAATCATAAACAAACAAGAACCCAGACGAACTTCATAAGCCGGACAGGTACATAGAGAAGACAAAACCACGGATCCCAAAGCAAACAATACAACGAACCGACACAACCAACAACTCAAATACAATCAAAATTTTTGACTTCTACATTGGGCCACCTAGTCCGTCAACAACTTTAGGGTATTACCCATCTGGGTGAGTGCCACACGAGGGCATAACGTGTGGCATAACAATTACCCTCCAAAAGGCCTATTCCAATTGCCCAATAGGATGACATTCTGAGGCCTGCCTAAGGTAGCTAAGTGTTCCATCTAACACTACAGGTCCCTGCCCTAGACAGACAGAGTGTGCAGGCCTGTAAACTTTGAAGACATCCTCAAGTAACTTATATATAACTACCCTGCGAGCTAACCCCCTGGGCCCTGCCCAATGCCAGCTAAATGAGTCTGTTATGACTCTTAGGGCCTGCCTAATGCCAGACAGAGCGGGTAAAATCAACTTTGTAGAGGATCTCAAATTCCAAGCTATCATGGATCGGCATCCTCTACCGAGTAATTCAAAGCAGAGCCGATCGTGGAACACCCAAACTAGGAAAATACTATGAATTGTATTATGCATTAACGTCACTGAAACGGGGAGAGAAACCAGAAGGATCACAAGCAATAAAAATCCCAGAGCTTGGCTCAAAGCATCAACGTCAGAGAATGGACCATATTGTGCATCTGAAGACCTCCGAATTTTATGCTTTTGTGGCTCCCTTGTACTTTTTACATTATTTCTTACCCCTTTTGGTAAATTCTTTTGTGCACTAACACTTATCCACCTTTTTTTTCCTTTCCTTTGGGATTAAACACCTTCTTTTGTAGATTCCTTACTCTTGAAGATTTGAATATCTGTCAAGAACACTAACCCTTAATGATTTGTCTCGGAATTTCATGAAATTTGAGATAGAGATTCCATTTGATGTAGGAAACAATCACCAATAATTTTTATCTTTCAATTCCTTGCCAAATCATTTAGATTTCAAAAACTCAATTGCATCTTCTTCAAACTTCACCACTCAACAATAATATAATGTAACCTTCAATTACCCCAAAGTCTATCATATCTCTGTTTTGAACTCACTAATGCTAGGGAACACTAATCTAGGATTAGAAACTTCAAACAAGACTAAAGTAAACAAAATATTTTTGGTTTTTCTTTGAAAAATGAATCTGACTCTATTTTTTGTAGTAACAAGCCCAAGACTAGAATTGTAAGAACGAATCTAAACATGGCTCTGATACCAAATAATAGAATTTTCACTACGAATTACTAATGAAAATATGGAAATTAAAGACAAGAAAAAAAAATAGATAAATAGACACAAAAAGAGGAATGAGAAAGCAATCAAAAGGTCTATTGAACCTTAAGATCTCAATCAGTTAATCCTACAATGAGCACCTACCTCTTACCATGACCTCCTCGAAAATGAATTCACCTCACAACTAACGTTTCTAAACAATAATCAACCAAAGCTTAAACCAAGATCTCAACACTCATACAAGAGTTTCACATATCAATATTCAAAAAAACCTACTTAAATGGAAACATAAACTAACTATTTATAGTTTTAGGTAATTATTACAAAAGAGGTCCGAAATTAACCAAAATAGGTAAAACAACGAGTTGGGTAATCCTCATTGAATGGGTTCGATGATTCTCCGAGTGGGTTGGTGAGATGACTCTTAGGACCTGATTCCCTGGAGTTTCTTGAACCTTTGGAGAGCTTAGGATCCCTTGCCGAAGGAGTCGAGCTCATCGATAGTGATAGTTTTTTCAATAGTCTTCCCTTTGCCCCCATAAGCAATCTTTAAGGCACATAATCCTTTATTTTCCATCAATACAAGCTCAAAAACCTCTATATTCATGAAATGCATTCTTTTTAGGTCCTGAGCATGACTTCAAGTGAGAAGCCTTCGTATAATTCGAATTGCATTAGATATGGGAATGAGTTGACACAAATCAAAATACTCATAAACCTTGTACGTCAACATGGTTACAGGATCATATTTTTTAGATGATTATTTATTGTGTGTAAGCATAGCTTAGTGGATCCACTTAGTTGAGGTGTTCTATACCCCGACAAGGTATAAGACCATTTTGGCAGCGTGGGTGAGACAATGTATTATCACGTAGATCATAGTGATGGTTGTCGAATGAAGAATCTCTCAACTAAGAGTAAAGAGTATTTTACTGTAACTTATACATTATTAAGTATATCTCCTGCTTTACAACGTTTTAAATATTGCATCTCTTATTGTTGCTTTTGTATTGGAGTTGAGTTGAGGTGAGTATGACCTCCAGCCTTAACATTTCAATTGCCTATGCTTTTAGTTTCCCTCTTACATGATCGTACATTCAACATGTTGATGTCATTCGACCTACATCTTTTCATTCTGCAAATACATGTACTTCGGGTCATCAACGGACGCTTCTTTGATACCATTTGCATTCAAATTAGCTTTGGTGAGCCTCCTTGCTTCTGATTGGATCCACATTTATACTTCATCTTTGTTAGGATGTCGTGAGTTTTGTCCTACATCTATCGTAATATTTAGAAGCTTCATAGAAACTAGTATTTGAGGATTCTTTTCACTATTTTCCCTCGTTGATATATGGAGACCTTGAGTCACTTAATTACGTTTATCTAAGTATTTCCAGATATCTATTTAGTCTTTTGTTGAGACATTATGAGTTTATCATTGCCCATTTGATGGTGAATGATTTCCCGCATACCCAATTGATGATTCTTGTCTATTTTTTATGATTTAAATTGTATTTCCCTTCTAGTAATTTCTTTTGTTTTTCCGTTTGCTCATCCTTCCTCACTAACTTTATTACTTTATTCTTTTAGCTTCTTCTTTTCATTACTTTATCCTTTAATACTAACTAATTACTTTTAGACTAAGAAATGATTAGTCTAATTAATTTTTAACATTTTGTTCCAAATTTGTTTTACTTTTTTTTTTAAAAAAAAAGATTATCACTTGTATTTTTTGTTTGATATTTTTTATTTATTAGATATAGGGGAAAAGGTCTGAAATATATCTGAAGTTTTAAAGAAACTGTTGTTATGATACCGAACTTTATGGAGACTTTTTACCCCCTTCATTATTTAATAATGTATTTTAAAGGTATAGATTTGTTCACGTGGACATCATAAATATTGCATCATTTTGAATAGTAATGTGTCCATGTGGGCACATATATACCTTTAAAATACACTTCTAAAAAATGCGGAGGATAAAAGGTCCTCTATAAAGTTTACTATCGTAACAACAATTTTGTTCAGAGTTCAGACATTTGAAATTTGTTGTAAGCTACAAAAAAAAGCCTGAAGCTTCTTGAGATTTGACATCCCTCTTGGTATTTCTCCAGAAATCTGATTATAAGACAAAGAAAGCTCTATAAGCTCAATCGAAAGATTACTAACTGATGCAGGTAAGACTCCACAATTTTTTTTTTGTCTTGGAATTTAGCAATTTGGTGGGTAATTTGGGTCAATTTTGGGCATTTCATTTAATGAGGTATAATTTTGGTGAAATTAGTAACGGCAAGAGTAAATTTAACTTCATTTTAACGGTGAGGCTAAAATTAAACAATAAACCAAAGTTAAGGGGTATTTTGACCCTTTTCCCTTTAATAATTTATGTCTAGTTCTCTCGATATTTAATCTTTGAATCTTTGAATCTTTGGTTAAATTTTAGACATGTTTTTACTTTGGCCCATTTGGTCTACTTTGACTAAATTTTTTGGATATTAAATATGAACAGAACATGTCTGAAGAGTAAATTTGAGAAAAAAAAACTTATATACAATAATAAATTATAAGATGACTGAAGTAAAAAAAAAAATCATCAAAAATATTATGCATAAATGTTCTTATATTTAATATTCTAATATTTATTTGATTGATTACGGAAATTCCACCTTTCAGTTTACTTATTACCATTATCCCCTATAAGTTTTACAAATTTCCCAAATTCCTTATTTCGCGCATCACATTAATGTATCTCGCACGTCACGTTA
Source organism: Solanum pennellii (assembly GCF_001406875.1). Classification (NCBI taxonomy): domain Eukaryota; kingdom Viridiplantae; phylum Streptophyta; class Magnoliopsida; order Solanales; family Solanaceae; genus Solanum; species Solanum pennellii. Next base: position 14,594,189 of record NC_028637.1, on the reverse strand, counting down.
GTGTATCTCGGGTATCACATTAATGTATCTCGCGCATCATATTAGTATATCATGTATAAAATGTACCTTGCACATCAGATTAGTGTGTCTCGCGCATTAGATTAGTGTATTCCGTGCATGAAATTAATGTATCTCGCGCATCAGATTAGTTTATCATGTATAAAATGTAGCTGCTCATCAGATTAGTGTATCTCGTGCATCAGATTAGTGTATCTCGTGCATCAAATAAATGTATCTCGCGCAATAGATTAAGGTATCGTGCTTATATTATTGTATCCTTTTTGAGGGATTGTTGTAATTATAAACTTTTAAGGGATACATTGTAATTTTGAATTAAAAGTATGTGATTTCTGTTATTTATAAAGATTGTATAAATTATAGGAACGACATATTATAACTACTAAATACATTTTATCCCTTCTAGTTTTGTTTTTACAAAAAAATCCCTTTAAAATGTTGTGTCTGGTATACATAGTGTTTTTTACGGGATACATTAGTTATGAGACATTCCATTTAATAGTTGTTGCGTTTAATAAGGAAATAATAACTTAATTTATTTTAATAAATATAAACACCATAATTCACGTATGGCAGATTGTAAATCTTCAATTCCATTATGTAACTGATTGGTAAATTCAAATTTCAAATTAGAGCTCCTTCATTTATCAACATTTATCGTGGTAAAATTTATCAATAGTCTAAGAACTAAAAAGAACAGCTTTAGAATATGAATATATCGATTCTGTTACGACATTCGGGAATTTGGGCAAGCGATATTGATTACGAAGGTTACTACGTTGATGGTTGTCGTTGGACAATCAATTAAATTTATGAATCTGAAAATGTTGATTTTAGCGAAGTTGGAGATCGACAGTGTTAGAAAATATATTTAAATTCGATACATTGTACCCAGAAACTCTTGTAAATTGAAAATCAAGAACAACATAGGTGTGAAACTGTATTTGGAAATAAAAAGGAATGAGTCTTGAATCAGAATGTATCCGCTATATATTGATACAACAAAGAAAATGGTTGGGGAGATACATAACTTTGATTGTTCATCCGGGAAATCGTATGCGTGGACGGTACAGAAAGAGATACGAAAGCTCTTCTTCTGGTTGAATCAAGAATTTGTAATTTAGATTATATTCCAAAATTAAATGCTACAAATTACATAACTGATTCCAACAGTTGTGATGTGATGACATGCCACTTGTATAAAGATAAAGGAACACTGATCGATGTAATGACTAAATATAAAATAAAGAACAATTTCAATTTCAGAGTGAGGTATTGGACTATTTTATCTCAAATTTAATTTGTTTTTCTTCAGTTTATGCATAAAATTAGTACAATTTTATTAGTACAATTTTATTTGCTATCGTGCTTGATACATGTGTATGCTTAGTATATCTATCATAATGAGAATTTTGTTGGTGTTGATGATTTGAACAAATTGGTAAGGATTATGATTGTTACTATTGACAATTGAATTAGGTGTGTATAGATAAAGTTTATTATGTGAGACATAACAATATTGTAAAAAATGTTTTGTTCTTTAATATGGACGATACATTAATGTGGATAATCATGTGACAAGTTTTGAAACATTGTATCATTGTATATTTTTAATGCTTTTGTTATATGACTTAATCTGATGAAAAAATTGGATAACTATGTGTTAGTTTGCTTCAGTGATGAATATGGAGTTTAAAGTTTTCTTGCAAAAACAAATCTGATGTATTCAAAGTGAGATACTTCAATAGTGAACATATGTGTCTGATGCGGGATATGATACTACCAAAAGTACAAGCAACAATTGAATTTATTAGTGGTGTAACTACCCCTAAATTGGTAAAACATAAATGAATTCATACGCCGAAAGATGTAGTTGAAGATACTTGAGCATTATATGGGGTTGATATATCGTACCAGTAAGCACGGCGTGCTAAGGAACATGCACTAGAGATGCTAAAGGTTAATTAATCAGATGGATATAAGCAGATGCCGAGAGACACATGGGCGCTAAATAATGTGCACAAAATTCATATATAAGGATGCAAAATACGGAAAATAATCAATTCTTGTATCTTTTCATAGCCCTGAGGCCATTGATGAGAGGGTTCGACTACTGTAGACCTGTAGTTGTAGTGGATGTTGCACATCTTGGCAGGGCTTACAAAGGTACTTTTGTATCATTTAACACACTTAATTGTGCAGGTATGACTGTTGTAATACTTATGTAATTTGGAACTTGTTTTACATGTATAATTAATTTTTTTTAGTGTAAACGTTATGTATCAAGAAGCTAAATGTGTGTTGTTTTGTAAGTAGGTTGCATATTGTCGTTGACATATGGTGTTGTAGAAACTGAAAATGACTGTTCGTGGACATGGTTCTTCAAACAATTCAAAAATGCATTTCGCCAGCGTGAAAACATGTGTATTGTTTCAGATAAAAAATGAAAGTATTCTGAAGAGTGTAAGCTTTGTGTTCTCAAATGTACCTCATTGTGCATGCATATGGTCTCTTTGGAAGAATGTATGCAAGGATTAAAAACACACTAAGTGATAAATTTTACTCAATGCAAAGGCATACAGATAGGAAGATTTGATAAATTGATGGCTAAGGTGATGAACGTTGATCATAGGGTGAAGGATTACCTTGAGGATGTTGGGTATGACAAGTGGACAAGAGTTCATTCAATAGTAAATCGACGTAGAATGATGACTTCACACATACCAGAGTATATCAATGGCTGCCTTGTTGATGTACGCCAATTAACTATAATTGACTTCTTGGAAAAAGCTAGACATCTATTTGGTAGTTGGAACTATAAAAATAGAGAACAGTGTCATACACAAAGGACACATTGGGCAGAAGATTTAAGGAGGTATTGATTGTATACACATCTAAAAGTTCAAAGATGAAGATATTTACCAATATCCATAACTTTCTGTTTTATGTATCAGAAACTCAGACCATTTAACCGATAAGCATTGCTTGGGAAATGATATAAAAATGGCATATTATGTAATGTATCAATAATTTTTTAGTATTTTCAGGTTTTTCCATCGTCTAAATATATTTTCTCAGTTTATGAAGTCGGAAGAGATACATTGTATGTCTTGAGCGGAAAATATGTACATGTCGAAGATTTCAACATGATGAGGTACCTTTCCCTCACGCAATTGCAGTTTGGAAGCCCAAAAATGTTATGGATATGCATCTATATTACTTTGATTACTAGAAGCTTGATGCATTAGAAAAAACCTACGATGTTGCAATGGTTCTAATGCCAGATAAGGAGGATCGAACAGTTGCAGAAATATGTTTTAGCTGAAATTTTCTTGCCACCTAGTTATAGAAGGTTGGCTGGACGAACAAAAAAACAAAGAAAGAAAAACACAGATGAGAAGATAACAGTGAACAAGAATCCTTTCACAACTGGAGAACTTGTACATTATTCGTGAAAAAGAAGTGAAATCCTATTTTAGAATAGCGCATTCGTGTTCATGCTTAATAAATTGCACTTATAACTATTTTTCAATTTAGTATTTGGATTAAATAAAGTGTATTGTTTACACAATTTATTTTTTTGAGAAATATCTGTCAATCTTATATTAAATATAAAATTATACTTATACTGTTAAATAAATAAATAATTTTGAATGTTCAAACTGTGAAAAATAATTAATGTGTAAATGCATGAACTATTGATTCAATACCATATTCATGATTTAGACAAATTTAAGTGTCTCAAAATTACCTGATATTCAAATGTATAATATATGTATCATATACTACAATATGTTGTATCATATACACTGAATACTAGTAATGAGTCATACATATCAAAACTGTTAAAACTATATTGGATACATTTATAATTTTGATATATTTTTTCTTAGCAGTGTTGCCGTTCAATTTGATAGTTTGTTGTGATTTGTTTGTTTATGTCTATGATTTATCATTTACATTTATATAATTCATGTATTGTATCATATAAATTTATATAGTTCATGTGTTATATACCAGTCTGTAATTGGTATATGTGAATAAAATGCATGTACCATATACATTAAAATTTATGTATCATATATACATCATTTCTTCTCTAAACTATAAAATTACTTAATTAAACTCAAACAGTTATGATTGTGGAGCATAACGTTATAAATCAACAACGAATAATATATCTAAAGCAATATATTGAAAACACAAAATTTTAATAAATAACAAAAAAGACTGTCTTTAAAACACCACACCATGAAACACTTATATTGAAAACACAACTAAGGTTTTAGAGAAACACTCAAAAATGTAAATGAATTTGTCTTTTAATCAAAACAACATGAAACACTTTTTACGCAAATATGGCTAAGTACTAATATATGTTAATGAAATATTGTTCAGTTGGTGTTGTAAATTGACCCTTAGGCTTTGGTGGATCGTCATTCTCACTTATGTATCCCCCCTCGACCTTGTCGTTGTCGTATCTCCACAACAATATTGCATATCTATTACGTAGATAACTTGAAAGATAGCAATCAGTATCTGGTGGTATAACAAGTTGATTACTCAAAAACTCTGCAAATGTAGATACATATTACCTGCAGTCCCTACAACAAAATGCAAAATATAAATTTGTAAAAAAAACTTACACATATGATTGTAGTCAAGAATTTAAATACTTACAGACTATCATCTTCTTGTTGCATGATGCCTTGAGAGTATTCAATATTGAAAGGATGATGTGACTCTAAAAGTGTACCAGTTTGTTTGTCCTTATATGCATCAAGTTCTGATCAGTTTGTCCGCTCAGTTTTTTTAAAAAAATCACTGTCAAGGAGGTAAGAAGGTAGCATTCTTGATAATTTTTTTTATCTCCTCAGGTTATACTTGTTTCCTTGTGCCTATATAAGAGTCATACATGCGTATTAACCTCTAATTCAATTCAACAACAGCAAACACCCAATGAAACTTTCCATCATAATTAACCAGATTATAAACATCGTCCACAAGATATCATGGTAATCCAACTAGTATTGAAAATCCTTTCATGACGTTGGTTATTGACCTCTCATGTACAGATACAACTACCGCACATCATATGTTCTTGGGTACGAATATTATCATCAACCTCATTGTAATAATACCTTTCATGGGTATTATTGATATGTGTCCTGAACAAACAATTGACTATTGTGTATCTGTACTGATTCATCCTATGAAGTTTTAATTTTTATGAAAGTAGTAAAAAACAACATCGATGTGCTAAACAAAACATAATAAACATAATCATACATTCGAAAAGAAAAATAATGAAAATAAAATGTTAGATGTTGAAAGTGGTATATGGTAGTGATATGCATATAACACATATTAAATAAATGTATCATATACATTAAGATAATTGTATATGATATAATTGCATTTAATGTAGTAGAAATAATTAAATTTACATATACATGTCAACTTTACCTAATCAGTCTAGCAGTTTTTTGGGCTGGGACTTGGCATAAAATTAGTTTTTATTGATCGGAAATGCAACAACATAATCCATCATTTCCAAACCAAATAAAGAGGCTCTTGCTCTGTACTTATCCTCTAATGATTCCTGTATTATTAATTGTAATCAAAAGATGTTATTTCAAGATGGAAAAAGAGTTGTTATTCCAAAATTGAACAAATGTAGTAAAAAATACAAACTTACTTATTGGCATGAGTTTTGAGAAGACCTTTAGTAACCCACTAAATAAACTCATCAATCAAATAGGATGGGGCTTGGTTTGTGATCTCATAGCCTTCAAATGGAAAATACGGACGAATTACATCCTTCATGACATCTTTTCCCTTTTCACTTGAACCAAATGAATTCAAATAATGAGATTTGAAGATTTTTGAAGGCATACTGATACGTACCAGAGGAGTATTTGTATCGCAACAGATAACAATCTCTATGATTGAAATATTAGTAGATAATTGACTATCCGAAAGCAAAATTATGGTTGTCGATTAACTCCTGTGGTTTACTGCACTAACTGGTTTAACATTAATAGGCATTTTTTCTTGATCAACAACAAGTGTATTCATGGCTTCTCGAGTTTCAGATGTTATAGAGTCTTATATGATTTAAATTTATAAATAAATAGGATTTGATAAACCAAATGATATATGATTTATACATGAGACATAAATTATTGATGTATCAAATGTAACAGGATCTGGCACAGATTAATTGGTGTTATGTTGAACTTTATATGAAGAATCTTTTTTCATTATTCTTTCGAAGAAACGTTGAGGCATTTGCTGATGCATCATCCTGAGTAACAACATATTGTATGAATTAGGATACATTAACCAACACAGAATCATATACATATGACTGTAAACAACAATGATATATTACATTGAACTACGAATTACATATAATCTTTAATGTATCAGAACACCTAATTCATGAATGTATCGTAAACAAACACTTATAAAGAGTGGCATTAGTATTGCAATGAAATGTGTCTCATAGTATTAAAAATGTAAAATATCATACACACGGAAATTGAAAACAATACTGATGTAAACATAAAAAATATGTATCATATACACACAATTAAACTACAATGCATCATAATGGAACATTTTGATGTATCAATACAAAATTGACATATACTAATAGTCAATTTACAATGATAATAGTACCTTCTTATGCTAAGTTGTTTCTGCAATATGATGAATATTTGCATATGAGGATTGAAGTTCTGAAACGTCCTTCATTTCTTGATGATTATTCAAAGTATCTTTGATCTGTATTTTTATAACAATTTTTTTAAAACAAAATATGTTACTGATAAATTGTTTAATTGGATATACGCAATGAATAAAGTAAAATAAATCTGATCTTCAAAATCAAAATCAGATAGACCAATGTTTTCATCATTATTGGAAAAATCCATTTGTATCAGTGAGGTTGTTTGTTGATCAAAGTTAAAGGTACTTGTTTGATGTTCATCATTGCCTTATTTATCGAAAACTTCAACCATGCACGGTATAGACTTGCCGCCCAAATCCTTCATCAATTAAATTTATAACATAATGACCTATGAATGTTAAAACACATATACAACACATTACCTTTGGTTGTTGGTCGTTCTCCCTATGCCTAGAATTCATTAACTCAGAGTGGTTTGCCTTTATTTTTTTCACAAGATTCTCAAATTTATTGTCAACCTATTCAAAAAAATAATAATTAAGATTCAGTTTTAAAATTATACATAAACCTAAAAAAATGTGATATCTTTACTTACATATTCCTTCATATGTTGTTTCAGTTCTTCAATATCGGGATATACAAACTTGTCTTTTTGGAATTGTAAAGAGACATGAACAAAAGATACATTAGCAGCCAGGGTAGGTGCTTCATGTTGCATTGAGAATGACTGATTTGATGGCGGCCTTAATTACTCTGATGATTTAGGTTTCGACACCTTTGTTTTAGGTGTATAAATTTTCTTTATCTTTTTGGGTGGTGGTGGAGATAATGTACCAGACACACGAGATGATTTTCTCAACAAATGATAAGGAGGGATTGATGAGAAATTCTCAAAACCTGAACTATCTTTTGTTTGAACTTTCTGTGCATCAAATGCTCTTGCGGAGGGCTCACGAGTATGAGCATCTTGAATATCAGGTAAATCAAGGGCTTCCTCTTTGTTTGGTGTTGGTACAATGTTTGAACATGTATTCTGAATTTTGAAATGGTTGGATGTTATGACATTAGTATATATCATACAAAAACTGTTATTGACAACAAAAATTAGGAAGCCTATTGAAAAACTGTTATTTCATTTGCAAATATAAATTGAATGTTATCTCGGAGAAAATGCTGGACATAAAATTTCCAAATTTTGGCTTCACATCTATGACTGTCCAATTACAAATCCTGAAAATAATATTCATTACTTTGACAACAAACTCTGGATTTAGACTAGATGCACATTCGTAAGTCCATACGTTGAGTGCATAAGGCATACCAAATAAGCGATACATCTATTTTATTTTGTTGAAGTCTTCCCTGAGTGATGTAATTAGCTTATTGAATGCAATCTGACCCCAAGGATACAATTCATGCCTACCATCTTCAACCAATAGAAATTCTTCGATCTGTATCGAGGTCTCACCAAGTAGACATAACATGAAAGTATGGATAAAGTATTGGATTGCCATTTGAACGACGTCATGTGTGGTCTCCCAATTTCCCATTAGAAAATGTTGTATGAAATGGCTCTTGGTTATGCCTAAAGTTGCATCAAGGACATATCTTTGTCATAATCAGCTCAGAGTGAATTCTGAGTATTAAAAATTCTTAATATTTCCTTTGCATTTGAGGCCAGTCACAATGCTAAACTCCTTGATACTAAACCTCAATACAGTCCTGTTAGCATGTCGAACATGTAAAATTCTTTTTTCTCCTGTTGCACCTCCAACAACAACAAACACTTAGTAATCTGAGCCTGAAAATTATATTTTGGAATGTTCAAATATGGTCTAAAAATTGTATTCTTGAACATTTCAACGTCTTCATCCTTCATGGACTTTTTGATTTCATTCACAAAATCAAAATTGAATGTTGCTCCAAATCTCAATGGATGTGCTGGTATTTTATTGATAACATAATTCATGCCGTGCAAATTCAAAAGACAAAACAGGAAATTGTACTTGTATAATGTCAAACACATGATGTAATTAAGAGTGAATGATACATTGAATATGATATGAAAATTCAGTATATAAATGATAGTTTTATAATGACATTGTATCAAACACATCGTACATTGCATAAGATACATGAGTAATCAACATCAGTCAAACTAATAAAATACTTGAATTATTATCATGAACAAATTATATAGGACACTAACACAATGAAAGATACATTGATGGAGCAATATATGCATCTGATACAACTTCAAAACTTAGCAAAAAATGATGATTTTACTGTATTTGATATTAACATGCTTGAATATATATCAATGGTAAATTGAATAATATGAAATACATACAAAAATAGAATCAATACAATACAATGCTAAAAATTTGGGGGTCTAACTCTAATGTATAATGTGAACACAAAATAAGCAGCATACTACACTAACAAGAAATTATGAAAAATGTAACTTCATTATTAAATGACTCTTAATTCAAACTCACAAACCACATATATCAATGTAAATTTAGGTTTTTAATGTATTAGGAAACCACAAAATTAATCGAGTACAAATCAATAATGTTCTAACAGACTACGAAAACATTGAATTGATAAGTAATGTATCTTCACTATTAATGTATTAAACTATTTCTATTCAAACACAACCAACACCATAACAAGACCATAAGAATATGAAATATTATTTGAACACATACCTTAGGAAGTGTGGGCCGACCAACAACAAATGTCACTTTTTCCCCTTTTTTGGAAGGGTTTCTCCAACCTTTGTTTTTGGCTTGACAACACTCTTGTCCTTCTTCGCTAATGTGTCATGCAACCTCTTAAATCTATTTTCGACCCACATTTCATAATCAGAATCATAAATACGATTAGCATTAGTTTGAGAAGCACCACTAGGCAATGGACCCTCTTCCATTTGTATCAGTAAAGAAGACGAAGAAGACAACAATGTATCAGTTTAAAACACGAAGAAGACAACAATGGAGAATAAACTTCCTACCTATTAGACACTTAGGGAGACTCCTTCTGAAAAATCAAAGTGGCTTTGAAATTTGTAACTGCTAAAGAAGTGGAGTGATTTAGGGATATAATGGAAGAGGGAAATTGGTATTGGGAAACGTGGGTGTTGATTGTACAAGAGGAGTGAAATCTTTATACATCGTAAAGATTTTATTAATTGGGGAAATTATGGGATTATTGAAATTTTTGATAAAAATAGGAATAAATGAAATATTAAGGTAAGTAAAGGAGTGTATCTAAGTAATTTGTCCCTAAATTTTTTTCATGTTTTGGTAACATATATGTAATACTGCCTTAAGTTTTTTTTCCGTTTGGTGTAGAGGTGATTCCTGCCCTTCGAGCCCATGGAAAAATTCCTGTTTGGGCCCTGTTTTATAAAAAAATATTGTAAAAGAAAAAATGACTAAGTTTCGAATAATCAATTAATATTATGATTTAAGAAAAATCGAGTTTTCGAATTAACAGAGTCGACACTTAATTTTTACTAAGAATCAAGAAAAACTTAAAATGATTTTCCAAGAGATTTAAAACAGATAAAAATCGATTGAAAAGGGTCAGAAGTTCGAATATACATTCCGAAAATATGTTATGCCCTCGGAATGCCCGTTGACTCGAGGTTGATCGATAATTTGACTAAAAATGATTTTTTAAGAATTCCCCATATTTTAACCAAGTAAGGAGAATTTACTTTTTATTATTTTTAGTTATTTATTACTTATCATATCATTTTTAAGCTAATTATTTTAAGGGAAAATAAAGTAAAAAAGGGAGTCATTCTACATGGGATATCTTAAACATTGGCAAGACTAACAAGTAAACTAAAGACCGAGTAAAATTGATATGTGTGTGTGTATATATATATATATATATA
>NC_028637.1:14560170-14583156 GCF_001406875.1 Solanum pennellii | reverse complement strand
ATATATATATTGTGTGTGTGTGTGTGTGAGTTTTGAATATATAAAATAGAGAGAAATGACTATCGTTGAGAATTAATTAAATTGGAACCAAAATGTTAATCAATAATGAATAAAGAAGGAGGTAAGGAAATAAGAGACTTGAACTTGGGCCATTTCCCCAAATTCAACTAAGTTTGGGCTTGCTGAAATTCCTTGGGCTTTTGGCTTTACTTTCCTTCAAAATAGCCTGTGTATACACTTTATGTATATTCTGGTATATAGATCATATACAATCCATTTTTGGATCTTCTAAGCCTGTATTTTCGTGGAACCTTGTGTCCTATATTTTCTGCCTGTGTTTCACATTTTTTTGGACCTGTATTTCGTATATTGCAATCGTATATTGGTGTATACAGCCTGTATATCAACCTATTTTTTGACTTTCCGGGCGCTGGAAAAATTAATTTTCAGCAAACAAGTTGCTGCTTTTCGACCTGTACGCCATTTTTAGAGGCTGACCAACACCGGGGAAGATAATTTGGGCCCTAATGGCTCAGGAAGAGAATGCAAGGATATGGGGCGAAGTCCATGAGGACTCATGGCGAATTTACATGCATATAAAAAGGATCAAAAACAAAATATCAGTCAGTAGTGAAGAACATTTTTACATCTATACATATAACCAAGACACGTAAAATAAATAGAACAAAAGAACAATTTATATAAGATGCAAACCTATTCGACGTAAATCTAAATCATCAAGCTCAAATCAATAGACTAAACTTTTCTTTGTGCATATGAGCTAATGGAAGGACACTCTTCAATATTTGGACATGAAAATGTTTACAGGAAAGGGGAGAAGGAGGACAGAGATCAATCCGAAACGAGAGGTCTCTCATTCCACAAAATATTATGAAATATCATTAATTCTCATAATGGGCATACCTCATGCCAAGCCCGTTTTCAAAGAGCCAAACAAATAACATATACTTCTGTAAACCATAATTCCAAAGAGAGGGACGAATTCGGTCGAAGCATATTATATCAAGTTATTTTAAGTCAAGATTCCCTATGGTCTAATGATAAACAACATGAAAACAATCCTAATTCTTAGAAAACAAAAAGAAAAAAGAAACAAGTTCCACCAAACTAATGCAGACACCAGCCAATAGCGGAAACAAATTCACATATTCAATGAAAAGATGAGTCTAACCACACCCCAAGACCGCCATGACGATTCCTCGGACGTCCTTAAGACATATAAAGCGTATGAAAACTACTCAAAAGAAATATAAATAGCGCTGTGAAGACTAACAAATGAATGAAATGATCTTTCAAGGCGAGCATGCCAACCAAAAATGCAAGAGGGACACAGGCAACCATATAAACGTGAAATAGTCGTTAACACATCTTGAAAACAAAGTGAATATAGTAGCTAATGATATTCGAACACCAACATATAGATTGCTCGCACAGGTAAAATCCAAACGACTACATACTAAGAGTAAAACGTGTTTAAAACGAGACGAACGTTACCTTTCTGAAGGAATATTGATTGTATTGAAGTGTTAACCTAATAAGGGAATACATGGGAGATATATATAGGAGATATAGGAAGGAGTACTAATCCTAATAGGACTAGGATTAAGGAGTACTAATTCTAATAGGACTAGGATTAGTACACAGTAAATACTAATATTATTTAATACTATTTATTTAATACTATCTGTTATTATCCCCCCTCAAGCTGAGCTGAGCGGAAGCGAACGGAAGCTTGGAACTGAGGTAATCGTGCTGTCGGCTCGGGAGAGGCTTGGTGAGAATATCAGCCGGTTGTTCTTCAGTGGGTACATACTGCACAGTCATGGTGCCGGCCTGAACTTCATCGCGAACAAAGAGACAATCGGTATCAACATGCTTCATTCTGGTGTGTAGGACGGAATTCTTGGCCACACAGATGGTTGATTTGTTGTCACAATAGAGAGCAGGAACAGTGTGAGTGGCGCGGAGTTCGCGAAGAATATATGTGACCCACATGGTCTCAGCAGCAAGAAGAGCAAGGGCGCGGTATTCAGCTTCAGTCGAGGACCGAGAGACCTTGGGTTGTTTTTTTGTACACCAGGAGATCAGGTTCGGCCCCAAAAAAACGAGAAACCCCGATGTAGATTTTCTGTCATTTTTATCATTCGCCCAATCTGAATCTGAGAAACCCCGAAGCTCCAAGTCCCCGGGTCGAATGAGTAAACCACGACCAAGAGTGCCAAAAATGTACCTGAGAATGCGTTTTAGACAATGGTAATCATGTTCACTTGGTTGATGCATGCGCTGAGCAACTCGGTTGACAGCAAACTGGATGTCAGGACGGGTAATGGCCAGATACTGTAGAGCCCCAATGAGGCTGCGGAAGTGGGTGATATCGGCAAAGGGGGTGTCGGCTCCATTCGTAGACGAAGAGACTGCCATCGGTGTTGGTTGACTGGTGCATTTTTCCAGTCCAGCTTTCTGCAACAGATCTCGAGCATATTTTGACTGATGAAGAAACAAGCCGCTGCCTGTCCGAGAAACCTCCATTCCCAGAAAATAATGTAACGGGCCAAGGTCCTTCATTTTGAAGGTAGTATGCATAGCTCGAGTGACATCCTGAATGAGAGCTGCAGTAGAGCCTGTAATAATGATATCATCTACATAGACAAGAAGAATGACTGTACCGTGTGCTGAATGTCGAGTAAACAGACTCGTGTCGTGTACGCAACACGTGAAGCCGAGTCCCTGGAGGAACGTTTTCAGACGTGTGTACCAAGCACGGGGGGCTTGCTTGAGCCCATACAGAGACTTCTGGAGTTTGCAAACATGTTGAGGGAAGCGGGGATCAACATAGCCCGGTGGTTGCGTCATGTAGATAGTTTCATCAAGCATGCCATGAAGAAAAGCATTGGAAACATCCAACTGATTGATGAGCCAATTGTTGCGCACGGCGAGTGACAGTACCAGGCGAATGGTTTCCTGCCGAATAACAGGACTGAATGTCTCGGAGTAATCAAGCCCATACTCCTGATTGTAGCCTTTAGCAACCAAACGAGCCTTGTACCTGGAAATACTGCCATCCGCATTGTGTTTAATTTTGTACACCCATTTACAGCCCACTGGGTGCCGCCCATGGGGCTTAGGTACAAGAACCCAAGTTTTCTGATCAGTCAAAGCCTTAAACTCGTCATCCATAGCATGACGCCAATAAGCATTTTTTGAGGCAACAGAGTAGGTTGTTGGTTCACTATCGGGAAGGGGTGTATTTGGTAGTATGGTAGCCTGAAAGGTTTTGGGTTTAAAGATACCGGCTTTGCCACGGGTTAACATGGGATGAGTATTGGGGGATGGCACGGGTGGTGGTGATTCGGGGGTGGCCGGGAAGGACCCAAAATGGATCGGGCTGGAGATGCTGTGGGTATGGGGTGGTTCGGGTTGGTCGTGAGTGTGGGTGGTGGTTGCGGGTGTATTGTGGGTGACGGTCGAAGGGGTGATGAGGGGTGGTTGGGTAGTGGGTGGAGGTGTGGGGGAAGGTGGTGAGGGACCCTGTGAGTATGTTGGAAAAAGGGGAAGGACGCCAATGAATGATGTATTTGTGGAGGAGGAAATAGACTCGTAGGGAAACTCATTTTCGACAAATTTGACATGACGAGATATGTAGACTTTATGAGTTTGTGGGTCAAGACAGCGATAACCCTTGGAGGTAGGATGATAGCCCAAAAAAATACAAGGACGGGATCGGGGTTGTAATTTGTGAGTAATATGAGGGCGTAGCCAAGGGTAGGCAAGACACCCAAAGACGCGGAGGTTGGTATAATTGGGAAGTTCTTGGTAAAGGAGTTGATAGGGTGATTTGTTGGAGAGAGTGTGACTGGGCATTCTGTTAATGAGGTAGTTTGCGGTGGCTAGAGCTTCTACCCAAAAGGAGACAGGGAGATGAGATTGATGTAGAAGAGTAACCACCGTTTCAATGAGATGGCGATGCTTACGCTCAGCCACCCCATTCTGTTCGGGAGTGTATGGACAGGAGGTTTGATGTATAATTCCCAGGGATTGCAGAAACTGGCCAAAGATGTTATTGACATATTCCTTTCCATTGTCACTTCGAAAAAGTTTAACATGAGAATTGAATTGTGTTTTGACCATTTTTTCAAAAGTGACAAAGGTGGTGTATGCCTGTGATTTGTGTTTTAGTGGGTACAACCAAGTGTATTTTGTAAAATCATCCACAAAACAAATATAATAGCGAAAACCAGCAAATGAAGGAACAGCAGTAGGACCCCATAGGTCAGAATGAATAAGTTGAAAAGGTCCAGTTGTACGCTTCTCAGATAAAGTAAAAGGTAATTTATGAGATTTAGCAATTGAACAGGAGTCACAATTGTTTACATGAATGGAAGAAAAACCTAATTGAGACATTAAAGAATTTATTATTTGAGTAGACGGGTGACCCAGACGACTGTGCCACAACAGACTGTGGCCATCAGCCGAAAGAGCCACCGGAGCCACAGGAACGCTTTCTGAAACTGGGTGGGCAGACGAACTTGTGCCAGGAAGAACGTACAGACCATGCTCACAGGGGCCCTGAAAAATCACCCTCTTGGTAGTATTGTCTAGGATCTGAAAATCATTAGAGGTGAACAAGAGTGAGCAATTATTGTCTTTTGTGAATTGGTGAACTGAAAGGAGATTGGATTTAATAGAAGGGACGTGGGTAAGGTTACCTAGGTGAAAGATAGCGGTGGGGGTTTTAATGGTACCCGTGCCAGTGTGAGAAATATTAAGGGACTCACCGTTGCCAACAGTAATACCATTGGAGCCATGATATGGATTTGGAGCGTTAAGCTTGGATAGATCAGAAGTAACGTGCATGTTGGCCCCAGTATCCAACAGCCATTCAGAGGAAGGGCCGGCTTGAGATGCATAATTGGCACGGTTATCACTATTTCGGCTCTCCTCATACCGAAACCAGCAACGAACAGCGGTGTGTCCTGTTTTCTGACAGATTTGACAAGTTGGACGATCCCGCTCGTAAGTGCCCTGCCCGCCGCTGGAAGATGACTGCCCGCCGCTGCCGAAGGAGTGCAGGCTGTTGTTGCTGCCGTGCTGCTGACCGTCGTACGGCGGACGACTGCCCTGCCGACCGCCGCGCCCGCGGCCTCCGCTGTTTCTGCCGTAGCCGCCGCGGCTCCCCTGCCGGCCGCCACCACGCCCCCCGCGATAGTTCTGGCTTGCGGTGAGGGCGGTGGCCGGCTCCATAACAGCGGCTTCTCGGAGAAGAAGTTTGCTCTCCAGATCCACGTTGATTTCTTCACTTTTTAGCCACGAGGAGAGAGTAGCCAGGTCAACGGGCGTTGGACTGATGCGAACCGCCTGTTTAATGGAGGAGTAAGCTGATGGGAGCCCCCGAACGACGCACATGACGAGATCTTTTTCGGGAATGATTTCATTCACGGTGTCGAGGGCTGTGATGATGGTGGAGACCTCGTCCAAATACTCCGCCATAGTTTTCGTGCCTTTGGTAATTGTGTGGAGACGATCACGCAATTGAAAAATATGAGAGTGAGAAATTGATGCATAGTGTGTTGCGAGGGCCGTCCACAGGGCTGAAGCAGTTGTGTAGGATCGGACGTGTTTCTGAACCGTGGGAGAGATGACCGCAATCAAACATGATCGGATCTGGCCATCCACGGCTTTCCAGGCGGCATGGGCCGGATTGGTTTTTTCTGATTTGTCCGTGGCGGTGATGACTGCCGGCGGCGGTTCTGTGCTTCCATCGACGTATTTGAGAAGGTAATTGGCCTCAAGGGCTGTAAGAACGGTGATTTTCCATGTAGGGTAATTTATGTCTGATAATTTTTCGGGAATCAGGGCATGAAGATGCCTGAGAAGGAGTTTAACGCCAGAAGGAAGTGAATCGAGAGGATCCACCTCGGTTGTCATGGCTGCCGCCGCCCAAGAGAAGAGAGGGAACGATCGGTGCCCTAAAGAGAGAAAAAAAACCTAGATAAAAGAAGATCTAGGTTTTCTGGCTCTTTATACCATGAAGGAATATTGATTGTATTGAAGTGTTAACCTAATAAGGGAATACATGGGAGATATATATAGGAGATATAGGAAGGAGTACTAATCCTAATAGGACTAGGATTAAGGAGTACTAATTCTAATAGGACTAGGATTAGTACACAGTAAATACTAATATTATTTAATACTATTTATTTAATACTATATGTTATTACTTTCGAGGAGCAGCGAATGGACAAGACGAGCTGAGACGACGTCACGAAATTTCGATGAATGAGAGACCAACAAAGACTCAAACTATGCTCGAAACTTTCACTATTTCTGCCTCTAAGAGATACTCCCTAAATATTTATATATGAGATTTTTATAACTAAAAGTTACTGCTTCCTTTCAATGTTCAAACTCCTCGAACCAAATTCTTTTCCAAAGTTCAAAATTTTTCTCACTAAAAAGAAACCTCTCTCCAAGGATTCCCCTTTAACAATAAACCAATAACGAATATATATAGCAAGGGGGATAGGGTTTTCGTATGAGAGGAGGCCCACTTCGAATTTTGAAATATCAGAAACCATCACCAAAATGGGATGAACAGCTTTTCCTGGAGTTCTAATTCCATTCCTAAAGGGGAAGGAGAAGGGACGGACTGGATGAATTTATCCGTCCCTCAGCGCGACGTGTCACACATCTGAACGAGTAAGGACAAAAGGACAAAATTGGGTGCCAACAAGCCCCAATAGAAACACTTATATAAGAAAGAGTTGGATCTAAAAAGTATAAAGTTGTAGTAGAATGAAAGGAACTATCTGTTTTATTGATTGTAACTTAAGTATATGTAGATTTTGTACAACTTCTACAACAAAGAGATAAACTAAGAAAAAGGGAAGACTTATCTATAACCTCTATATAAGGATAAAGTTACAATAGAATCCTAAAGAGAAGACACTACTAAATTTGATCCGTTATGACACCCCTGCAAGTTGGTGGTGTCAACAACACCCAACTTTGAAAATTGTTGGACAAAAGAAGCTTTAGGAAGAGGTTTTGTGAGTATGTCAGCCACTTGATCAGCTGAGTGAAGGTGGTGAACTTCAATATCATTGTTCTGAACTTGTTCACGAACAAAGTGAAAATCAATGGCGACATGCTTTATCCTACAATGAAAGACCGGATTGGAACAAATGTATGTGGTCTTGATGTTGTCAAAGAAAACCTGTGGAACTTCTTTAAGTGAAAGCCGAAGTTCATGAAGAAGATTTGTGATCCAGTTGGTTTCTGCAACAGCAACAACCACAACTTTATACTCAACTTCTGTTGAGAACCAAGATACGGAGCATTGTTTCTTGGAGGCCCAGGAAATTGGTGTGTTGCCCAGGAAAGTTATATAGACAGAGGTAGAAGTGTGGTCCTTTGGATAACCAGCCCAATCTGAATCGGAATAAACAACCAAACGAGAATATTGAGCTTTGGCAATTTGTATGCCATATTTGCAGGTGTGACGAAGATAACAGAGTAATTGCTTGACTTCTTTTCGGTGAGAGTGGCGTGGATTGTGCATAAACTTAGAGAGCTTGCTAAATGTGAAGGTAATATCAGGACTTCTAAAGGATAAGTAGTGCACCTTTCCAATTACCCGCCTATAAAGAGTAATATCAGTTGGAGGATCATTCATTGAAGCTCTCAAAATGGTAGTTGATGTCATAGGTGTAGGAGCTCCTCTACTGTGTAGCATGCCAACATCCTCTAAAAGATCCATGATGTACTTGTGTTGTGACAAAAAAAGACCAGCAGTAGACGAGATAACCTTGACACCCGAAAATGATGGAGTTGTCCAAGGTCTTTCAAGGAGAAACGAGTGGAAAGACCATCGATTATATGAAGAACCCCACAAATATGATTGCCAGTTATGATTATATCATCCACATAGATAAGAACATAACCAGTGAATCCAAAATTATGTAAAATAAATAAATAAAGAATTAGATTGGGACTTGACAAATCCAACAATTAGCAAATAACTTTTGAGCTAATTGTACCAAGCTCGGGGGGCTTGTTTCAAGCCATAGATTATTTAATTCAACTTACATACATGGGTGGAGAGACTTTGATATTCAAATCCTGGTGGCTACCTCATATAAACTTTTTCCTCGAGGCATCCTTGTAAGAATGCATCATTGACATTAATCTAATGGATTGGCCAGTTGTATTGCGTTGCAATGGTAAGCACCAACTGAACAGTGACTAGTTTGACTACCGAGCTAAATGTTGAATGAAAGTCTAATCCTGGGCGCTGGGCAAATCCCTATGAGGCTTTATGCCTGTCAATGGAACCATCAAATTTATGTATTCTACGAAATAACCACTTGCACTCAACCACATTCATCGAAGGAGTAACTGGAACCAAATCCCATGTCCGATTCCTAACCACTTCATCAAATTCAGCTTGCATCGCTTCTCTCCAGTGAGGGTGATGACATGTTTGTTTGAGGAACAAAGGTCGGGTAGAGTTTAATACTGACACTAAACTGCTTGGGTTTGAGGCTAATTGTTTTGGAGTGTGTGACCATGGGATGACTTGAAGTTGTCAGCACAGGTGAAGGATCAGATGGAGTCAATGCAAGTGCAAGGTTGGAAGGGTTATTGGCAGATGATTGAGAAGGTAGATTGGTGTGAGGCATAGGGAAAGGAAGTGGTAACACTGAGGTACTTAGTTGTTGGTGATTTTTGCGTTGATAGGTGATTAATGGTCTGGGTGACTGTGGGGGCTGAGTATTATCCGGTGGTGGTGTCGCTCAGTGTTCAATTACATAAATTCTGAGATATGAGGATAAACCTTGGAACTCACCGCAACCATCCGTATAGAGAGACATAATTTTGGTTTGAAACCAACGCTCAAGTAAGGAATTTAAAGCTTGAAAGACATCAAAAACTTCCTTTTTTGATTTTATAGTGAACAACCACATGTATTTTGAGTACTGGTCAACAAATAAGGTATAATATCTCTTGTTATCAATAGACAAAACAGGTGATGGTCCCCATAAATCATTATAAATTATTTGTAACTAGGTAAATTTTCCGCGCTTTGCGCGCTCATAAATATTAATTGCATTGAACTTGTGGATAATTTTTTATTAATATTTATACATTAAAAATAATGGGAAAATAGGTTCTTAAAAAAATATATGCAATATTCAAATATGAATTTGATTTTTTATCACTATCACATAACTCAAGAACCTCTAATGAATGAATTATTCACAAAATAATAAATCATTGGTTCTTTAATTAACATTAAAAGGAAAA
Source organism: Solanum pennellii (assembly GCF_001406875.1). Lineage (NCBI taxonomy): Eukaryota > Viridiplantae > Streptophyta > Magnoliopsida > Solanales > Solanaceae > Solanum > Solanum pennellii. The sequence continues at coordinate 14,573,829 of NC_028637.1, read as the reverse complement.
TAAAGAAGAAAATAAGAATATATACACAAAGGCATTTCGTAATAAAATAAAATATATTTAAATTGTATAGATTATACAATTGTGATATATGTCTTAAGAGAAAATTCAAAAATTTGTTAACATTCTCAAATAAGAAATTATGCTTGAACATGAAAGCAATTATAACTTTTGAACTTCCATACTTTAATTGATAAGTGAGAAATTTCATATCTATGTAAAAATAGATGAATTTGTAAGCTTATATATAGTTCTCTCTTAAGTTATATAATTTAATATAGAATATCAAAACATGAATTGTTGGAACTGAGTACAATAATTATTTTTAGGACAATGAATATGTGTACTATTAATGTATATGTTCAATATAACTGGAGACAATAACTTTGGATAAACATAAAAAATAGATTTTAAAACATTTACTCAAAAAAAATAATAAATATCAAAAGCATAAATTAATGACTGTAAAATAATATTACAGAATATGTAAACAAGAAGGATGAAATAGGAAGGAAAACATAGAGACCACTAAATGCAAAATGCCCCCTTAAGAAAATTATTCCCTCAATACCAAGGGTTTAAAGAATTTCATCCTCTCAGGATGGAACGATTTTATTCACCAATTTATTGGTACAAAAACAGTATTGTCAGTAAGTCAATCAAAAGGAGAAAAGTACACGAATACTTAATTTTGCAGAAGTAGATGAAGAAGATAAGAATTTTTGTTGTTTTAAAATGAGAGGAAATCCTTCTATTTATAGATAACAAAGGGTAGTGTAAACAAAATGTTTATTGTGCCTTATCGGAAATGTTACAATTATTTGGATAAGTTGCAACCCTTGGGAAAGTTGACAACCTTCCATAAAAGTTGCAACTTTTCATAAAATCGCAACTCTTCATTAAAGTCGTAACTCTTGATAGAAGTTTCAACTCTTCATTAAAGTCACAACTTTTGATAAATGTCGCAACTCTTCATTAAAGTCGCAACTTCTCATCAAAAGTCAGATCTTTTCATGAAAGAGAAAGGTCAGTTTTGGAAATAAATAAATATTAAAGAAATGCTTGCCTGTGGTGGTGCCACCTAGGAGCGCCTAGGGTTCTATTTTATATAAATATATGATATGATATGATGGTTGTTTACATTGTAATGAATTTTGAGAAAAAGGTAACCTGTGCATTTTTTTAGAATAACACTAATTACAAACGGAAGCAATTCTACAATGTGAAACTAGAAGAGAAAAATGATGTAAGATCGTGTTAAAGTACGATGATTAGGATGGCTTAAAAGACGGTGCCACATGTGTAGAGGAACGAAAACATTACATTAAGGGGTATGATTTGCACTGCCCGACGGCCACTCATATAGTTTATCTCAATTCTGCCCGCGAAATGGAGGCGCCCCGGTACTCATATCCTTCACATAATAAGAAAAAGGAAATAATTCAATGGACGTATGGTTATCACGGCAAAACTTGAAAACGAAAAGAAGATAAAATTTTATAGAATGAGAACGTAAAGTATTGAGAAGCTTAAATTGCTGATTCGATGCGCTTAAGTTAGTGTTACCGGTATGAAATATTGGGATGGTGTTACCATACCCCATTGCTATCTCCTCTGGATCATGTTAGGGTTGCACATTAGTGAAGTTTTGCGCATTAGAGGCCATATGATGAGTGGTGCCTGTATCAACAATCCAAGGAGCTTGTTGAGTTGGAGATCGAGCAGCATAGTTTGGTCGGGCTTATATGTGATCGTGTGATTGTGATCTGCAAACCTTAGCAGAATTACCAGGACGCTCACACAATCGCACATTAGAGTGTGGTCATAATGCTGCTGTTGGTTATTCTTGCTAGCACGCCATGGTTGGGCACGCCTTGACTGGTTGGTGTTGGGGGAATTGCATTTGAGCGCCTATTAGAGGTGTTTCCTTGGCGAGGATGCATGTTTGTTTACTGTGCAATAACAGTAATAGGTGTTGGGAGTGGCTTCTTTGCATCTTCATGCTTGATGAAAAGTTCATGGTCAAGTAAATTCTCATAAAGTTTTGAAGAGATAGTAGAATCTCTTGCAAGGATAGCATCTGATATTTCACGGAATTCAGGTTCAAGACCAGTGAGGATTTTGACAACCAATTCCTCATTGGACACAACTCCAGCAGTGGAAAGTTCATCACAGAGAGGTCGAATCTGATGTAGATAATCAGCAACAGGAAGGGTTCTTTTGCAAGATGAGACAAACGATCATGCAAACTAAAGATCTTTGTTTGTGATTTGTTGGCATACGCAGTGTGCAAAACATCCCAAGAAGCCTAGGAAGTGGATGCAGAGAAAAACGTAGCAGCAAGAGTCGGATCAACTGAGGCCAAGATGGAGTTTTGAATCAGTTTATCTTGGAGATACCATGACACAAAGGTTGTGACCACGCATAAGCATGGACTTGTGCTTTCCAAATGGAAAAATTGTGGCTGCCAGTTAATTTGATTGGTAATTGGGTGACAGGATTAAACTGAACAATCATTGCACTGGCATCGGAGTTTATTATAGTGATGTTTAAGGGCATTTTATGGAAAGGGTGGGTGGGTTTCTCAACAGAAATTTACTCGTGAGAGTTAATTGGCTCTTGAAACCATATAAAGTATAAAGTTGCCGGTAGAATGAAAGGAACAATCTATTTTATTAATTGTAAACTAAATATATATAGATTTTGTACAACTTCTACAACAAAGAGATAAACTAAGAAAAAGGTAAGACTTATCTATAACCTATATATAAGGAGAGAAAGTTACAATAGAATCCTAAAGAGAAGACACTACTAAATCTAATCCGTTATTAGGATCAAGCTTAAGCCCATAAAAAGGCGTCACACATCTGGGTGAGGTGAAAGAGAAGAAAGCAATGGTGGCGCGGCAAAAGTGAACCAAAGTGAGTGTTAAATTCTTTTGGTTGAAAAATACCACCCCGCCCGCACCCTGATTTTAAGGGAACCAAAAACTGCCAAGCTTTCATCTTTCATCAGTTTAGACAGAAAGCCTCTTTAACACCAATTATCTACCAGCCATTTTTCCTACTTTTCATACTCTCATCAACTTACTCACTCTTCCCTCAAAAATACACATTCTTTTTGAAGCCCTAGTTTCCCAAATTCTTGATTCAAACTCTCGCTCTGCATACAAAGGTAAATCTTAATATCTGAAATCTTGAAAGTAGTTCAATGTTCCGTTTTCCCTTTTTCAAACCCACATTTTCTAAATGTGGTAGAAACAAGAAAAAGGGTAAACTTGATACATTTTCCAGTTTTACACTAATTTCATGCATTGGCAACTAGATTTATTTATTTATTTATTCTACTGTTGGTTTTAGTTTTTCTTGTTTTTTAAAAAAATATCCAAGTTGCTGAATTTTGGCTTGTCTATTTAGTTCTGAATGCTCAAGTTAAAGCTTTAGGGATGCATGGTTTTTCTTGAACATCCTTTAGTCAGATGAGCTTTAAATTTTAATTGGCTGTTGGATATAATGTATAATTGCAACTCAAGCTTTGGTTCGTTCCTCTCTTACATATTAGTTTCTAAAGACAAGGTTTGGATAGATATGCAAATAAGTTCAAGAAAATGAAAGAAATGTCACTTTTACCTTCTGGTTAGGAGATAAGTGAATAAATAATTTGTGTAACACTCAAATCTATAGGTTATGACTCTCCAGTGCTGCAAAGTATAATGTAAGTTACAAAAACAAACCTTGCATCTTGATTCATACTTTTTCTGTCGATTTCATTATGTATAAATTATAGAAGGAGGACTAGTGTGTTTGGAAAATATTTTTTGCCCCCCTATTTGAAAGCATGAAGGTGCAGAGAGATGGATTTATCAATTCGTGCTTCATATCCTCATTACTTAAAAGGATATCAGTGAGCCCCTATTCTTTTTTGTCTCAGTTGCATTTATGAAGTTTAGCAAAAAGTAGATAAGTATTTGATAGTGCTTCTGTAGTATGTGACAGAATAATGTACATATTAGAAAAAATGCCAACAACGGAATGTTAAGTTATATTGTATCAAAAGTTAATCCTCGTTATTTTAAGCGCATAATTGGATGAACACTTCTATTTTTTTATCTCACATATTTAAGTATTTGGTGCAATTATACCATTTTTATATTTTATTTTTTTTCTAAGTGCAGCTTGATTTGATGTATACATGGTCATGCCTCTTTTTTTGTTCTTGTCAAAGAAGCAATATTAGATTTTTCAGTTTGGAGTATAAGCAATTTAGCTTCTTGATCTTTGTGAGAATTGAGAGAATGAATTTCTAGTAATCTTGTATCATTGAATATATTCATCTCTGCGGGAACTTAGAACTTGAGTACAGAGGTCATTAAGATGAAAATGAAGAGAAGAAACTAACTAGTGGAAAAGCAAGTATAATAGGATTTACATATATGATGATTGTCTTATGAAGAGATTTTTGATAATTCCAATCAAGAAGAGACGAGACTTCAGCTAGAAGATCAAACTTAGATGTAAACTCTTGGAAACACATCTGTGTCACCTCAAAAAGTGGCAAGAACAACAGGTGGGGGCCATCACACAGCATCAGTAGGCAATATGTCTGAAAATCTCGGTGTTGACTAATCAAGAGAAGCATGTGAAAACGCAGTTCAAAATCTTAATCAATCAAAATATCGAGAGAAAATACCTGGTCAGCCTAGAAAGTGAAAATTTATTTTAGGATCCCCAATTAGCAGTACTAGACTTCTACGTTCGAAGTTGCAAGAGAAGTCTGGAGCTTCTGAGGCAAAAGATATTGTGGTAACTCATGATGCTACCTAGGAAATGAAAAGAAAAAAGAGAAAGAAAAATACTGTAAACATATAGTTATGAACGAATTCACAAGAATAACGGGCCATCTGAGGTACTTATTAGAAAGAATAACATATGAGCAAACCTTGATTTAAGCTTACTCTGGTGAAGGCTGGAAAGGACAAAGGTTTGTTATCTTTTATCGGAATTTTTATGCTGTAAAATATGTGGGAATTTAATTGATGAATGCTGGATGAAGGTTGGAAAAGGCAATCTTCTATAACTTGTTGCAGATACTTGACCACATAGATTAGCTTTTAGCTCAAATCAATATTTCCTATTTCTGAAGTGGGAACAGTATAAAAGATTGATATTGATGGAACAAAGGCATAGTTACTTTAGTCCATTGAATCGAGAGATGTTACTCTAAAATATTTTAGGTTGATTTTGCGTAATTGTTCTACTGATGTATGTTTCTGAAGTACACTGGGAGGTAATGACTATTCAAAAACAAAAAAAAGTAGTTGGAGAGGGTTACTTTCAAGTTGTTCATGTGTTGCATTGTTAGTGTTGCTTTGATATGATGGTCTAATTACTTGCTATTTACTGGCAGAAAGCATGTGTAACCATACTAACCTTGTTGACTTACTTGTATTGTGCTTTGCTGACATCTGTCATAGTCTAAGGGCAATGGATTTAGCACCTACTTGATTTTACTAGCCAAATAAGATTATCCTATTTTACCCCGTCATGTCTCATTCATAATTAAGGCGGGGAGATTATGTATGTTTATACGCCTAGTGCATTTCTTTTATTTTAATTAAATTATCTGCTCTTTTTCCTGAACCCTTAATTGCAGTTGTATGCTTAACCTAGCCTAAAATTATCTGGCCTGTTAAAAAATTATATAATATAAAGCATTCAGGTCAGCTAGTTACTTTTTCTTAGGTTAGCTCACTTTTATTGTATTTTCTATTTATTTTAAAATTTTGAGAACATACTTTCTTCATCCGCAAACAAAGGTAAATCTTCATATCTGAAATCTTGAAAGTAGTTTAAGGTTTCTTTTTACCTTTTTAAAGCCCCCATTTGCCTAATGTGGGGAAACTTGATACATTTTCATTTTTACACTAAATTCATGCATTGACACTAGATTTATTTATTCTAGTGTTGGTTTTCGTGTATCTTGTGTTTTTTTTATAAAAGATCTCAAAGTGGTTGAATTTTATTTAGTTCTGAATGTTCAAGTAAAAGCTTTAGGGATGCATAGGGTTTTCTTGAACACTCTCTAGTAAGATTAGTTTAAATCTGAATTGGTTGCTGGGCATTGTGTATACTTGCAAATCAAGCTTTGGTCTGTCTCATTCTTACAAATTAGTTTCTAAAGACAATTACAAATTAGTTTCTAAAGACAAAGGTTTGGATAGATAAGCAAATAGGTTCAAGAAAAGAAAAACAGAGTGAATTTCCTACCATTAGGGTAAGAGATAAGTGAATAAACAATTTGTGTAATACTTGATTCTATAGGTTAGGACTCCCTAATGCTACAAATTATTGTGTAAGATACAAAACAAATGTCTTAGTAAAATAGATACATATGTCTTTCATAGTGTATGCTATTATCAAACTATACCATAAATAGAAAGAACCAGTGATATTCATTTATTGTGTATTTGTAGCTTCCTATTCCATTCAAATATATGAAACGTAATTAAGTGGAAATATGTGTACATTCATTAAGTTGAAATTATGATACTCTTTTTACTTCTTGAACATGTAATCGATTTCGAGTTCTACCCTTATTCTGTCTTAATGTCCTATTTTGACTTCATAGGATGATTGACATGAATGCTAGCAAGTTTATATATCATACAATTCAGAAGAAGATGTATGGGTAGTAATTTCTATGAATAAAGAAATAAAATCTATTATGAAGAGTTTAGGGCACTTTATAAGAAACAGTATAGGGCCCACCTTTCTACCATTTAATTAATGGTAAATCCTGTTTAGTTTTATTAAGGGAAGTGGACATTATTTGAGGGAAATTGTTGAGTACAGTATGTTTTCTTAGTCCTTGATAGGAAAATCATTTATATCAACTTAAAAACTACCATATCTCAACATTTCGCTTGTTATTGTCTTTATCTTTCTTCCAGAAACTAATAGGTTTATGTGCACCCAACTGGTCAATGAAGTGTTTCAAATTCTAGACACTAGGTGATTTCTTTCCATATGTTCTAACTGTCCTAACCTTGGTGGATAGAGTTACTTAGTACTTGTAGTTGTGGAAAGTGACAGGTATCTCGTGGAATTAGTTGAGGTGCAATCAAAGTTGCATGGGCACCACGATTATAAAAAAAAACTATATTTTTGTATTCTAGATCAATTTTACTTGCCCTAGATTCACAACGTCTTTTGAGGTCTCGTGTGGCACATGGGAGCCATTTCATGTAAATGTTCTTTTATTGTTTGAGCTTGCTGGAAAATATTATTTTTCATTTTCTCTGTATATAATGTTGAAACTTGAGCAATTAAGAAAGATTAAGAAACACTGCTCATTGGATCTTTTTACCTCCATCACTAAATGGTCAAAGCACCTGTCCTAGTAAGGGATAAAAATGTTTGTTCAATTCGTACTTGGTAGGGTGAGAGCAGTGTCTGCTCCCCTGTGGTTGGATGTTGTTTGCTATTAGGGACTTCTGTTATGCATAAAGAAATACTTCCTCCGTTTCAAAACGAATAACCTCCTTTCCTTTTTAGTTTGATTAAAAAATAATGACCTCTTTCTTTTTTTGGTAACATTTTAAAATCAGATTTTCACGTGGCATGTTTAAGGCCATAAGATCAAAAGGCAATTTTGTACATTCAACCTAACTTTAATTTAGAACCACAAGATACAAAAGTCTTTTTTATATTTTTAAACTTCGAGCCAAGTCAAACCAGATCATTCTTTGTGAAACGGAGGGAATAATATAGTAAGTAAAAAGAATAAGGGATGGCAATCAGGGCCTCAGTGATCTCTAATTGTATTGTTGTTCCTGAGTAGTATCTTTTGGTAAGTAAATAATAAGCTACCCATTTTAATTTTAAAATTTGAATTTTCATGGACTAAGTATCAATTCCAAGGACTTTATGTATAAATTATATGAGGACTAGTGTGTTTGGACAATTTTTGGCCCCCCCTCCCCCTGCCCCCTATATTTGAAAGCATGAAGGTGTCGAGAGAGGGATTTATCTATTCGTGCTTTATATCCTCATTAGAGTTTTTATCTAAAACATCCATCAAATATACACCAAACATAGTCAAAGAATAGAAATAAAATGAAAGTGGGAAAATAAGAGAGTTTGTGAATATACATTATAATGTGAATGAAACGAGAAATATGTTAGTAGCATTACTAGATGAAATATGCACAAGATGTAATTGTATTGACATTTCTGACACTTCTATCATTTTATTTTACCAAAGCATATACATATACATTATAATAGTAACAATAAGTTTTTAGCTCTTAGCTAAATATTGATTGCTAAAAATAAAGAACCAAATTGAGAGGGGAAAATATTTCATGTTTTTGATATGGACTATGTTAAAAAAACTAACTATACTTGTTATTGCCTTTAATTTACCTTCATCTAATTAAGAGGAAAGACTGTGAACAACACATGTACCGCATATGGAAGCAATCATTCTTCATGTTTTTGAGGGATACTAGTTTTGCTTGCATGATTCGACTTTGGATTAATGCATGACCGACTTAAAAATGACTGGGGTGGAAAATGAAGAATAATTCAACAAATGAAAGTTAAAATTAATATTTCTAACAACTGAGTGAATAGGGAGTGTTCAAATCTGAGGAGTTATTAGTAAATTTCACGCACTCCTTAGATTTTTAATGGCCTTCGAACTAATGGATGGGATCTGTTAATGTTTAGATATTTAAAGGATGTGTTTTTTTTAACTATGATATTACAAGGATGTGCTTTAAGTTTATAGTATAGTTCAAGGACGTTTTTAACCAAAAACTTTCCTTATTTCTCAAAAGGAGATCAGTTAGCCGCTGTTCTATTTTTGGCTCAGTTTCATTTATGAAGTTTAGCCAAAAGTAGATAAGTATTTGATAGCGCTTTTGTACTATGTGACACAATAATGTACACATTAAAGAAAATGCCAGCAATGGAATGTTAACTAATATTGTATCAAACATTAATCCTCCTTATTTTAAGCGCATAATTAGATGAACATTTCTATTTTTTTTATCTCACACATTTAAGTATTTTGTGCAATTAAGTATACCTTTTTTATTTTTATTTTTATAAGTGCAACTTGATTGATGTATATGTGCTCATGCCTATTTTTTTGTTCTTGTCAGAGAAGCAATATTGGGTTTTTCAGTTTGGAGTATAAGAAATTTAGCCCATTGGTCTTTGGGGGAATTGAGAGAATGAATTTCTAGTGATCTTATATCATTGAATATATTCATCTCACCGGGAACTTCGAACATGAGTACAGAGGTTATTAAGATGAAGATGAAGAGAAGAAACTAACTAGTGGAAAAGCGGGTATAATAGGATTTAAATATAGGATGACTCTCTTGTGAAGATAATTTCGGTAGTTCCAATCAGGAAGAGATCAGACTTCAGCTAGAAGATCAAAGTGAGATGTCAACTCTTGCAAACACATCACTGTCACCTGAAAATGTGGTAAGAGCAGCAGGTGGGGGCTATCTCCACAGCATCAGCAGGCAATATGTCTGAAAATCTCGGTGTTGACCAATCAAGAGAAACATGTGAAAACGCAGTTCAAAATGTTAACAATCAGAATATCGAGAGAAAGCACCTGGTCAGCCAAGAAAGCAAAAATCTATTTAAGGACCCCCAACTATCAATACTAGACTTCTATGTTCGAGTCCAAGGAGAAGTGTGATGCTTCTCAGGCAAAAAGATATTGTGGTAACTCATGATGCTACCGAGGAAAAGAAAAGAAAAGGGAGAAAGAAAAAACACAGTAAACATATAGCTGTGAACGAATTCACAAGACTAACCATATGAGGTACTTATTCCAAATAATAGCATATGAGCATTATAATGCAGTAAAGGACATAGGTTTGCATTCTTTTATAATTGTTATGCTTTAAAATATGTGGGAATTAATTGATGAATGCTTAATGAAGGTTGGAAAAGCCAATATTCTATAACTTGTTGCAGCTTTCTTGTAGTACACAGTTTTCTGACTTGCATATACTTGATCACTCAGAGCTTCTTTTAGCATAAATCAATATTTTCTATTTCTTAAGTGTGAACAGTATAAAAGATTGATATTAATGGAATAAAGGCATAGTTACTTTAGTTCATTGAATCGAGAGATGTTACTGTAAAATATTTTAGGTTAATTTTGCTTAATCATTCCGTTGATATGTGTTTCAAAAATGCACTAGGAGGTACTGACTATTAAAAAACCAAAAAAGTAGTTGGAGAGGGGTACTTTCAAGCTTTTCATATGTTGCATTATTAGTGTTGCTTTGATATGATGGTCTAATTACTTGCTCTTTATTAGGAGGAAGCAGGTGTAAGCATACTAACCCTGTTGACTTACTTGTATTGTGCTTTGCTAACATCTATCATAGTCTCAGGGCAACGGGTTTAGCACCTACTTGATTTTATTTCCCAAATAAGATTAGCCTATTTTACCCCGTCATGTCTCATTCATAAGGCGGGGAGATTATGTATGTTTATATGCCTAACACATTGTTTTTATTTTTAAAAAGTTATCTGCTCTTTTACCTGAACCCTTAACTGAACCTTTAACTGCAGCTGTATGCATAACCTAGACTAAAATTATCTGGTAGATACTTTTTTTTTGTTAGCTCACTTCTACTGTATTTTTTGTTTATCTTAAAATTTTCAAAACATACTTTCTTTATCCGCAAACAAAGGTAAATCTTCATGTGTGAAATCTTGAAAGCAGTTTAAGGTTTCGTTTTCCCTTTCTCAAACCATATTTGCCTAAATGTTGTAGAAATAAGAAAAAGGGGAAACTTGATACATTTTCCGTTTTTACACTAAAGTCATGCATTGACAACTAGATTTATTTATTCTACTGTAGGTTTTAGTGTATCTTTTTTTTAAAAAAAAAAAAAACTCAAAGTGGCTGAATTTTGGCTCGTCTATTTAGTTCTAAATGCTCAAGTAAAAACTTTAGGGATGCATAGGGTTTTCTTAAACACTCTCTAGTCTAGTTAGATGAATTTAAATCTGAATTTACTGTTAGGTATTGTGTATAATTTCAACTCAAGCTTTGGTCTGTCTCTTTCTTACAATTTTGTTTCTAAAAGATAATTACAAATTAGTTTCTAAAGACAAAGGTTTGAATAGATAAGCAAACAGGTTAAAGAAAAGAAAAACAGAGTGAATTTCCTACCCTTAGGGTAAGAGATAAGTGAATAAATAATTTGTGTAGCATTTGAATCTATAGCTTAGGACTGTCTAATGCTTCAAAGTATTATGTAAGTGACAAAACAAATGTCTTACTAAAATAGATGCACATGTCTTTCACAGTGTATGCTATAATCAAACTAAACCTAAAATAGAAAGACCCAACGATATTCTTTTATTGTTTATTTGTAGTTTCCTATTCCATTCAAATCAATTAAATACAATTATGTGGAAATATGTGTACATTCATTAAGTTGAAATTGTTATCCTCTTTTTACTTCTTAAACATGTAATCGATTTCCAGTTCTACCCTTATTCTCTCTTGATGTCCTATTTTGACTTCACATGATGATTGACATGAATGCTAGCAAGTTTATATATCATACAATTCAGAAGAAGATGTATGGGTAGTAATTTCTATAAATTAAGAAATAAAATCTGTTATGAAGAGTACAAGGCACTTTATCAGAAAGAATATAAGGCCACCTTTCTACCATTTAATTAATGGTACATCATGTTTAGTTTTATTTAGGGAAGTGGACATTAATTGGGATAAACTGTTGAAGAAATTATGCTTTTGTAGTCCCCGCTAGGAAAACCATCTATATCAATTTGTAAACTACCATACCTCAATATTTCGTCTATCGTTATCTTTATTTTTCTTCCACAAACTAATAGGTTTGTACGAACCCAAGGGTGTACCCTAGTGGTCAATGAAGTGGTTCTAATTCTAGACACTAGATGAAATCTTTCCATATTTTCTAGCTATCGTAGTCTTGGTGGATAGAGTTACTTAGTACCTATTGTTGTGGAAGGTGATGGGTATCTCATGGAATTAGTTTAGGTGCACTCAAGGTAGCCCGGGCACCACTATTATTAAAAAAACTAAATATTTATATTCTTGATCAGTGTACTCATCCAGTCCGCCAAAATGACATTTGAAGCTAGTTCGGCTCTATGCTAAATTCGAGTAGATCATAGATGAAATAAACGTTTCAACAATAAGTTGTCAACCTTGCAAATTTTACGTGCCCAAGGTTCACAGCTTCTTTTCAGGTATCATTTGGCATATTGAAGCCATTTCATATAAATGCTCTTTTAATGTTTGAGCTTGCTAGAAAATTATTATTATCTTTTCCCCTCTGTATCGAATGTTGCACCCTCGTTCTATCAAGAAGACGAAACACTTCTTATTGGGTATTTTTGCATCAATCACCGAATGGTCAAAGCACCTGGTCTGAAATTTAGGTTCAATTCGTACTGGGCAGGTTGAGAACAGTGTGTGCTCAATTGTACTTGGGGACTTGGAAGTTGTTTTCTATTAGGGACTTTTGTTATGCACAAAAAAATACTTCCTCCATTTAAAAAAGAATGACCTCCTTTCCTTTTAGTTTGTTTAAAAAAGAATGACCTCTTTTATTTTTGGTAACATTTTGAAATCAGCTTTCCCCGTGACATGTTTACGGCCACAATATCAAAGGGTAAATTTATACATTTAAAATAACTTTAATTTAGGACCACAAGATACAAAAGTCTTCTTTATACTCTTAAACTCCGTGCCAAGTCAAACCAGATCATTCTTAGGTAAACGGAGGGAGTAGTATATTAAGTAAATAAAATTAGGGATCGCAATCAGGGCCTCAATGATCTCCAATTGTATTGTTGTTCATGAGTAGTAGTCTTTTGGTATGTAAATAATATGTTACCCATTTTAATTTTAAAATTTGACATTGCATGGACTAACTATCAATTCCAAGGACTGTATGCATAAAAAATAGGAGCAATAGTGTGGTTGGACAATTTTTTCGCCCCCCCCCCCCATATTTGAAAGCATAAAGGTGTCGAGAGATGGATTTATCTACTCGTGCTTCATATCCTTATTAAAGTTTTTGGCTAAAAAACCTCAAATATACTCCAAACTTACTCAAAAAACATAAATAAAATGAAAGATAGAAAATAAGAGAGTTTGTGACTATGTATTATAATGTGAATGAAACGAGAAATACTTTAGTAGCATTACAAGATGAAATATGCACAAGATGTAATTGCAAGATTCAACTTTACATTATTGCATGACCGACTTAAAAATGACCGGGGTGGAAAATGAAGCATACTTCAACAAATGTGATAGAATATGTGCCTTCACTTAACAAGTAATGGACCAGGTCCCTTACTATACTCCAGAAAATTACCAGAAAGTTAAATGCAGTAAAATCAACACAATGATTTTACGTGGAAACCTCCTTGCTTAAGGGAGTAAAACCACGACCTGTTCCACAGGATTTTCAATCGTTTTCACTAATCTTCAAAAGCAAAAGTAAAACACGATTACAACAAACGTAAGAAAGAGTTATCAATCTTACAGTTAAGCAACAGTCCCTATTGCTTAACAAGCCTAAGTAGAAAACTATCTACCCACTAAGCTATCCCACCT
>NC_028637.1:14557933-14559229 GCF_001406875.1 Solanum pennellii | reverse complement strand
TCGACTGGCTCATCATCATGAGAGCCTGGTACCTCTACTAGGTCCCTGGGTTTGTTTCATCTGCAATACTCAAACAAGAACCCTGCAATACTCAAGTAAGAACCTGCAATACTTAAGTAATAAACCCGGTACCTTTACAAGGTCCCTATGTTTGTCAAATCATCAAAACTACAAATAACATTTTCCCCCTTTTTGATGATGACAAACAATAATCTGAGATCTTCTCCAGAATTGTTCCCCCTGAATGTATATTCCCCCTTACTGCAATATTCCCTTGTTCCCCCTGACTGTATATTCCCCCTTACTGCAATGTTCCCTTGTTCCCCCTGACTGTATATTCCCCCTTACTGCAATGTTCCCCCTTTACTTATTTAATGTTTAGCTACTCACAGTTTACTTCCCCCTTTTGGCATCATAAAAAAGATATGCAGTAAACCAGTGATGTCAATCATAAATATTGAACAAGATCAAAGATAAAAAGCAATCAAACAGTAGAGGAAAAGCAATCGCAAAAGAATATAGGAAGAATAGCAAAGGAATAAAGTAACCAACATGCCATCATAACATACATACATTAAAAACAAACTAAAAATCCATCAACACATTAATAAGCCACACAAAAAAAGACACAGGGAAGGATTGATTAACAGGCTAGGAAGAGGGGGGAGGATGAGACAGGGACTGGATAACAAGAGTGAGTCGTGCATTGGCAGCATCATTATCCTGGATGGCCTTTTCTTGCAGGGCAGTTATCTTCGCCTTCAACTCAGCATTCTCTTTCTCCAGAGCTTGAACCACTGAAGAACCAGGTCCCTCACTCTGTGCAGTAAGCAGTTCTGCTTTGAGTATAGCAATTTCTGCCTCTTTTCCACTCAACCGCACAGTGAGCTCTTCAACCTCGTGTTTAAGCTGATCCTGGTCCTCAATAAGTTGAGCCATCTTGCTCTTTGGATAGCCTTTTCCTTCAATGCACTCACATTCAACCAAGGTATTCTCAGAGATAGTTTGTTTAACAGTCCCAACCTTTCCAACACTGAGAGGGATTCGAAAATGCTTGAATACATCTGTGAGAAAGTATCCATAACCCATTCCGTGAACACCTTTCCTCTCAACGACAGTTTTGTGAATGTGCTCAATCATTAGACCAGGAAGACTCAGGGCTTCAAAGCTGCACAGCATCTCCATCACATACAAGTCAGCAGCAGTAGCAAGTGTCCTCTTTTCTGTGCGAGGAAGGAGCACCTTGTTGACGAACTCAAAGACCAGCTGATACTCACTCTTCATGATTTTCTTATA
>NC_028637.1:14552639-14552986 GCF_001406875.1 Solanum pennellii | reverse complement strand
TCATCAGGTCCTATCCCACAAACCAGAAGAGTTTTAGCTTTGAAACCTTTTTCAATCTTTTTCCTGTCAGCTTCATCATATTTCTGCCTAGGCTTTGGAACAGTAATAGTCTTCTCTCCATCCTTTTAATCCATCATCGGAACAAATGGTCCATCCAGTACAATATCCCATAACTCGCTGTCTTCAGCCATGAGGTAGTCATGTATTCTAACTTTCCACCAACTGTAGAAATGTCCATTGAAACGAGGAGATCTGTGTGACGACTGACCTTCTTCGAGATTAAGTGGAGCAGCCATTCTAGAACAAATATCACTTCCTTGGTGTTAACCAAATAGGGAGTGCCTGCT
>NC_028637.1:14529268-14551280 GCF_001406875.1 Solanum pennellii | reverse complement strand
TGTGCACCTACTTTCTGTACCATCTCCAGCTGGCAGTCGACTGGCTCATCATCATGAGAGCCTGGTACCTCTACTAGGTCCCTGGATTTGTTTCATCTGCAATACTCAAACAATAACCCTGCAATACTCAAGTAAGAACCTGCAATACTTAAGTAATAAACCCGGTACCTTTACAAGGTCCCTAAGTTTGTCAAATCATCAAAACTACAAATAACAAAATGAAAGTTAAAATTCATATTTCTAAGAATTGAGTGAATATGAAGTGTTCAAATCTGAGGAGTTTTTAGTAAAATTCACACACTCCTTTGATTGTTAACGGCCTTTAAACAAATGGATGAGATTTGATAATGTTTTTTTTTAGATATTTGAAGGATGTTTTTTTAACTATGATATTACAAGGATGTTTTATAAATTTAGAGTATAGTTCAAGGATGTTATTAGCCAAAAACTCTCCTCATTGCTCAAAAGGAGATCAGTTAGCCCCTATTCTTTTTTGTCTCAGTTTCATTTATGAAGTTAAGGCAAAAGTAGGTAAGTATTTGGTAGTGCTTCTGTAGTATGTGACACTATAATGTACACATTAGAGAAAATGCCAGAACTGGATTGTTAACTAATATTGTATCAAAAATTAATCCTCATTATTTAAAGTGCATAATTGGATGAACATTTGTATTTTTTTTTATCTCACACATTTAAGTATTCAGTGAAATTAAGTATACCTTTTTTTATTTTATTTTATAACTGCAACTTGATTCGATGTATATGTGCTCATGCCTCTCTTTTTGTTCTTGTCAGAGAAGCATTATTGGATTTTTCAGTTTGGAGTATAAGAAATTTAGCCCCTTGGTCTTTGGGAGAATTGAGAGAATGAATTCTAGTGATCTTATATCATTGAATATATTCATCTCTGCGGGAATTTAGTACTTGGGTACAGAGGTCATTAAGATGAAAATGAAGAGAAGAAACTAACTAGTGGAAAAGCGGGTATAATAGTATTTACATATAGGATGACTGTCTTGTGAAGACCATTTTGGTAATTTCAATCAGGAAGAGACGAGACTTCATCTAAAAGATCAAATTGAGATGTAAACTCTTGGAAACACATCACTGTCACTTGAAAAGGTTGCAAGAACAGCTGGTGTGGGCCATCTCATAGCAATATGTCTGAAAATCTTAGTGTTGACCAATCTAGAGAAGCATGTGAAAACGCAGTTCAAAATCTTAATCAATCAGAATATCAAGAGAAAACATCTGGTCAGCCAAGAAAGTAAAAATCTATTTCAAGATCCCCAATCAGCAATACTAGACTTCTATGTTCGAAGTCGAAGGAGAAGTATGGAGCTTCTGAGGAAAAAGATATTGTGGTAACTCATGATGCTACCTAGGAAAAGAAATGAAACGGAGAAAGAAAAAACGCAGTAAACATATAGATGTGAATGAATTCACAAGAATAAGGGGCCATCTGAGGCACTTATTACAAATAATAACATATGAGCAAACCTTGATTGAAGCTTACTCTGGTGAATCCTGGAAAGGACATATGTTTGTTATCTTTTATAATTGTTATGGTGTAAAATATGTGGGAATTTAATTGATGAATACTTAATGAAGGTTGGAAAAGCCAATCTTCTATAATTTGTTGCAACTTTATTGTAGTACATAGTTTTATGACTTGCAGATACTTGATCACTCAAAGCAGCTTTTAACATAAATCATTATTTCATATTTCTTAAGTGTGAACAATATAAAAGATTGATATTGATGGAATAAAGGCATAGTTACTTTAGTTCATTGAATCGAGAGATGTTACTCTAAAATATTTTAGGTTAATTTTTCTTAATCGTTCTGTTGATATATGTTTCTAACGTGCACAGGGCGGTACTGACTATTCAAAAATAAAAAAAAAAATTGTTGGAAAGGGCTACTTTCAAGTTGTTCATGTGCTGCATTATTAGTGTTGCTTCGATATGATGGTCTAACTACTTGCTCTTTACAGGGAGGAAGTAGGTGTAAGCATACTAACCCTGTTGACTTACTTGTATTGTTATATGCTAACATCTGTCATAGTCTCAGGGCAACGGGTTTAGCACCTACTTGATTTTACTGGCCAAATAAGATTATCCTATTTTACCCCGTCACGTCTCATTCATAATTAAGGCAGGAAGATTATGTATGTTTATATGCCTAGTGCATTGTTTTTATTTTTAAAAAGTTATCTGCTCTTTTACCTGAATCCTTAACTGCAGTTGTATGCTTAACCTAGATTAAAATTATCTGGTAGTTAATTTTTTTTTGTTCGCTCACTTATACTACATTTTCTTTTTATTTCAAAATTTTGAAAATATACTTTCTTTATCCGCAAACAAAAGGTAAGTTTTTATATGTGAAATCTTGAAAGTAGTTTAAGGTTTCATTTTCCCTTTTTCAAACCCCCAATTGCCTAAATGTGGTAGAAACAAGAAAAAGGGGAAACTTGATACATTTTATATTTTTACACTAAAGTCATGCATTGGCAACTAGATTTATTTATTCTGCTATTGGTTTTAGTGTATCTTGTTTTATCAAAAAGATCTCAAAGTGGCTGAATTTTTGCTCGTCTATTTAGTTCTGAATGCTCAAGTAAAAGCTTTAGGGATGCATAAGGTTTTATTGAACACTCTCTAGTCAGATGAATTTAAATATAAATTTATTGTTGGGTATTGTGTATAATTTCAACTCAAGCTTTGGTCTGTCTATTTCTTATAGTTTTGTTTCTAAAGACAATTACAGATTGGTTTCTAAAGACAAAGGTTTAGATAGATAAGCAAAAAGCTTTAAGAAAAGATAAACATAATGAATTTCCTACCCTTAGGGTAAGATATAAGTGAATAAGTAATTTGTGCTTAGGGTAAGATATAAGTGAAGAAGTAATTTGTGTAACACTTGAATCTATATGTTGGGACTCTCTAATGCAGCAAAGTATTATGTAAGTTACAAAACTAATGTCTTACTAAAATAGATACATATGTCTTTCACAGTGTATGTTATAATCAAACTATACTTGAAATATTCTTTTATTTATTTGTAGTTTCGTATTCCATTCAAATCAATGAAGTACAATTAAGTGGAAATATGTGTACATTGATTAAGTTGAAATTATGATCCTCTTTTTACTTTTTGAACATGTAATCAATTTCGAGTTCTACCCTTATTCTGTCTTAATGTCCTATTTTGACTTCACTTGATGATTGACATGAATGCTAGCAAGTTTATATATCATATAATTAAGAAGAAGATGTATGCTAAGTAATTTCTATAAATAAAGAAATAAAATCTATTATGAAGAGTATCGGGCACTTTATCACAAAGAGTATAGGGACACCTTTCTACCATTTAATTAAACGTATATCCTGTTTAGTTTTATTTAGGGAAGTGGACACTATTTGGGACAAACTGTTGAGGAAATTATGGTTTTGTAGTCCCTGCTAGGAAAACCATTTATATCAACTTGAAAACTACCATATCTCAATATTTCGTCTATCATTGTATTTATATTTCTTCCAGAAACTAATAGTTTTGTGTGCACCTAATGGTGTACCTAGTGGTCAATGAAGTGGTTCAAATTCTAGACACTAGGTGATTTCTTACCATATTTTCTAGCTGTCGTAGCCTTAGTGGAAAGAGTTACTTAGTACCTGTTGTTGTGAAAGGTAACATGTATCTCGTGGAATTAATTGAGGTGCACTCAAAGTTGCCCGGGCACCACGATTATAAAAAAAAACTAAATTTTTGTATTCCAGATCATTGTACTCATCTAGTCCGCCAAAACGGCATATGAACCTAGTGCGGCTCTATGCTTAATTCGAGTAGATCATAGATGAAATAAACTTTTCTACAATAAGTTGTCAACCTTGCAAATTTTACTTGCCCTAGGTTCACAACTTCTTTTCAGGTCTCATGTGGCATATGGAATCCATTTCATGAAAATGCTCTTTTATTGTTTGAGTTTGCTAGAAAGTATAATTATTATCTTTTCCCTCTATATCTAATGTTGCACCCTCGTGCTATCAAGAAGATGAAACAATGCTTATTGGGTATTTTTGCGTCCATCACCGAATGGTCAAAGCACTTGGTCTGGTAAGGGATAAAAATGTAGATTCAATTCGTACTATGCAGGTTGAGAGTAGTGTCTGCTCCCCTGTACCTGGGGGTTGGATGTTTTTTTTCTATTAGGGACTTCTGTTATGCCCAACAAAAAATACTTCCTCCGTTAAAAAATATGACCTCATTTCCTTTTAGTTTGTTTCAAAAAGAATGACCTCTTTAATTTTTTTGGTAACATTTTTAAATCAGCTTTCCATGTGACATGTTTAAGGCCACAAGATCAAAGGACAATTTTGTACATTTAACCTAACTTTAATTTAGGACCACAAGATACAAAAGTTTTCTTTATCTCTTACACTCCGTGCCAAGTCAAACTAGGTCATTCTTAGGTAAATGGAGGGAGTAGTATATTAAGTAAATAAAATTAGGGATGGCAATCAGGGGCTCAATGATCTCCAATTGTATTGTTGTTCTTAAGTAGTAGTCTTTTGTTAAGTAAATAATAAGTTAGCCATTTTAATTTAAAATTTTACAATTCATGGACTTACTATCAATTCCAATTATATTGTGAATGAAACGAGAAATATTTTAGTAGCATTACTAGTTGAAATATGCACAAGATGTAATTGGATTGACATTTCTGACAGTACTATGATCTTTTTTTTTTCCAAAGCATATAGAAATACATTGGTATAATAACAATAAGTTGTTATCCCTTAGCTAAATTTTGATTGCTAAAAATAAAGAACCCAACTGAGATGGGAAAATATTTATGTTTTTGTGGACAATATGAACAATGCTACCTTCATTGGTTTTGGATCATTATAAAAAAACTAACTATGCTTGTTATTGCCTTTAATTTACCTTCTTCTAATTAAGAGAAAAGATTGTGAACAACACATGTACCGCTTATGGAAGCAATCATTCTTCACGTTCTTGAGGGGTACTGGTTTTGTTTGCATGATTCGACTTTGCATTATTGCATGACCGACATAAAAATGACCAGGATGGAAAATGAAGAATACTTCAACAAATGAAAGTTAAAATTCATATTTCTAAGAACTGTTGAGTGAATATGAAGTGTTCAAATCTTAGGAGTTTATAGTAAATATCTCCCACTCCTTAGATTTTTAATGGCCTTTTAACTAATGGGTGGGATTTGTTAATGTTTAGATATTTGAAAGACCTCTTTGTGTTAACTATGATATTACATGGATTTGCTTTAAGTTTAGAGTATAGTTCAAAGATGTTTTTTGCCAATGCTCTTCTCATTGCTTAAAAGGATATCAGTTAGCTGGTGTTCTTTTTTGGCTGGGTTTCATTTATGAAGTTTAATCAAAAGTAGATAAGTATTTGATAGTGCTTCTGTAGTATTTGACACAATAATGTACACATTAGAGAAAATGCAAGCAATGGACTGTTAACTAATATTGTATCAAACATTAATCCTCATTATTTTAAGCGCATAATAAGATGAACATTTCTATTTTTTTTTTATCTCACACATTTAAGTATTTTGTGCAATAAAGTATACCTTTTCAATTTTTATTTTTATAACTACAACTTGATTTGATGTAATGTGCTCATGCCTATTTTTTTGTTCTTGTCAGAGAAGCAATATTGGAATTTTCAGTTTGGAGTATAAGAAATTTAGCCCCTTGGTCTTTGGGAGAATTGAGAAAATGAATTTCTAATGATCTTGTATCATTAAATATATCCATCTCTGCGGGAACTTAGAACTTGGGTACAGAGGTCATTAAGATGAAAATGAAGAGAAGAAACTAACTAGTGGAAAAGAGGGTATAATAGGATTTACATATAGGATGATTGTCTTGTGAAGACAATTTTGGTAATTCTAATCAGGAAGAGACAAGCCTTCAGCTAGAATATCAAACTGAGATGTCAACTCTTTGAAAAACATCATTGTCACCTGAAAAGGTGGCAAGAACAAATGGTGGGGTCAATGTCACAGCATCATCAGGCAATATGTCTGAAAATCACGGTGTTGACCAATAAAAAGAAGCATGTGAAAACGCAGTTCAAAATCTTAATCAATCAGAATATCGAGAGAAACCATCTGGTCAGCCTAGAGAGCAAAAATCTATTTCAGGATCCCCAATTAGCAATACTTGACTTCTACATTCGAAGTCGAAGGAGAAGTATGGACCTTTTGAAGCAAAAGATTCTGTGGTAACTCATGATGCTACTGAGGAAAATAAAAGAAAAAGGAGAAAGAAAAAACACAGTAGACATACAGCTGTGAACGAATTCACAAGAATAAGGGGCCATCTGAGCTACTTATTACAAATAATAACATATGAGCAAACCTTGATTGAAGCTTACTCTGGTGAATCCTGGAAAGGACATAGGTTTGTTATATTTTATAATTGTTATGGTGTAAAATATGTGGGAGTTTAATTGATGAATACTTAATGAAGGTTGGAAAAGCCAATCTTTTATAAATTGTTGCAGCTTTATGGTAGTACACAATTTTCTAACTTGCATATACTTGATCACTCAGAGCAGCTTTTAGCTTAAATCATTATTTATTATTTCTTACGTGTGAATAGTATAAAAGATTGATATTAGGCATAGTTACTTTAGTTCATTGAATCGATAATTGTTACTCTAAAATATTTGAGGTTAATTTTGCCTAATCTTTCTGTTGATATATGTTTCTAACGTGGTACTGACTATTCAAAAACAAAAAAAAGTAGTTTGAGAGGGCTACTTTCAAGCTGTTCATGTGTTGTATTATTAGTAATTCTTGGAAATGACGGCCAAGTTACTTGCTCTTTACTGGGAGGAAGCAGGTGTAAGCATACTAACCCTGTTTACTTACTTGTATTGTGCGGTGCTAATATCTGTCATAGTCTCAGGGCAACGGGTTTAGCACCTACTTGATTTTACAGCCCAAATAAGATTATCCTATTTTACCCCGTCATGTCTCATTCATAATTAAGGTGGGGAGATTATGTATGTTTATATGCCTAGTGCATTGTTTTTATTTTTAAAATGTTATCTGCTCTCTTACCTGAACCATTAACTGCATTTGTATACATAACCTAGACTAAAATTATCTAGTTGTTACTTTTTCTTTGGTTAGGTCACTTCTACTGTATTTTCTGTTTGTCTTAAAATTTTGTGAGCATACTTTCTTTATCCGCAAACAAAAGGTAAATCTTTATACGTGAAATCTTGAAAGTAGTTTAAGGTTTCGTTTTCTCTTTTCCAAACCCCCACTTTCCTAAATGTGGCAGAAACAAGAAAAATGGGAAACTTGATACATTTTCCATTTTTAAACTAAAGTCATGCATTGACAACTATATTTATTTATTCTACTGTTGGTTTTAGTGCATCCTTCTTTTTTGAAAAGATCTCAAAGTGGATGAATTTTGGCTCGTCTATTTAGTTCTGAATGCTCAAGTAAAAGCTTTACGGATGCATAGGGTTTTCTTGAACACTCTCTAGTCAGATGAATTTAAATCTGAATTAACTGTTGGGTATTGTGTAATTTCAACACAAGCTTTGGTCTTTCTCTTTCTTATAGTTTTGTTTCTAAAGTCAATTACAGATTTGTTTCTAAATACAAAGGTTTGGATAGATAAGCGAACAGCTTCAAGAAAAGAAAAACATAGTGAATTTCCTACCCTTAGGTTATGAGATAATGAATAAGTAATTTGTGTAACACTTGAATCTATAGGTTAAGACTCATTAATGCTACAAAGTATTATGTAAGTTACAAAACAAATGTCTTACCAAAATAGATACATATGTCTTTAACAGTCTATGCTATTATCAAACTATACCTGAAATATTCTTTTATTGTTTATTTGTAGTTTCCTATTCCATTCAAATCAATGAAATACAATTAAGTGGAAGTATATGTACATTCATTAAGTTGAAATACTGATCCTCTTTTTACTTCTTGAACATGTAATCGATTTTGAGTTCTACCCTTATTCTATGTTGATGTTCTATTTTGACTTCACAGGATGATTGACATGAATGCTATCATGTTTATATATCATATAATTCAGAAGATGATGTGTGGGTAGTAATTTCTATAAATAAAGAAATAAAATCTGTTAGGAAGAGTATAGGGCACTTTTTCAGAAAGAGTATAGGGCGACCTTTCTACCATTTAATTAATGGTATATCCTGTTTTGTTTTATTTAGGGAAGTGGACATTATTGGGACAAACTGTTGAGGAAAGTATGTTTTTGTAGTCCCAGCTAGGAAAACCATTTATATAAACTTGAAAACTACCGTATCTCAATATTTTGTTTGTCATTGTCTTTATATTTCTTTCAAAAACTAATAGGTTTGTGTGCACCTAAGGGTGTACCCTAGTGGTCAATGAAGTGGTTCAAATTCGACACACTAGGTTATTTCTTACTATATTTTCTAGCTATCGTAGCCTTGGTGGATAGAGTTATTTAGTACCTATTGTTGTGGAAGGTGACGGGTATCTCATGGAATTAGTTGTGGTGCACTCAAGGTAGCCCGGGCACCACTATTATTAAAAAAAACTATATATTTATATTCTTGATCAGTGTACTCATCCAGTCCTCCAAAATGACATTTGAAGCTAGTGCGACTCTATGCTAAATTCGAGTAGATCATAGATGAAATAAACTTTTCAACAATAAGTTGTCAACCTTGAAAATTTTACATGCCCTAAGTTCACAGCTTCTTTTCAGGTATCGTGTGGCATATTGAAGCCATTTCATATAAATGCTCTTTTATTGTTTGAGCTTGCTAGAAAATTATTATTATCTTTTCCCCTCTGTATCGAATGTTGCACCCTCATTCTATCAAGAAGATGAAACACTTCTTATTGGGTATTTTTGCGTCAATCACCGAATGGTCAAAACACCTGGTTTGGTAAGGGATAAAAATGGAGGTTCAATTCGTACAAGGAAGGTTGAGAGCAGTGTCTGCTTCCCTGTGCCTGGGGGTATGGATGTTGTTTGCTATTAGGGACTTCTGTTATGCATAAATACTTCCTCCGTTTCAAAACGAATAACCTCCTTTCCATTTAGTTTGCTTAAAAAAGAATGACCTCTTTCTTTTTTTGATTACATTTTAAAATCAGCTTTGCCCGTGACATGTTTAAGGCTAGAAGATAAAAGGGCAATTTTGTACATTTAACCTAACTTTAATTTAGGTCCACAAGATACAAAAATCTTCTTTATACTCTTAAACTCCGTGCCAAGTCAAACTAGGTCATTCTTAGGTAAATGGAGGGAATAGTATATTAAGTAAATAATATTAGGGATGGCAACCAGGGCCTCAATTATCTCCAATTGTGTTGTTGTTCTTGAGTTGTAGTCTTTTGGTAAGTAAATAATAAGTTACCCATTTTAATTTTAAAATTTGATATTTCATGGACTAACTATAAATTCCAATTATATTGTGAATGAAACGAGAAATATTTTAGTTGCATTACTAGTTGAAATATGCACAAGATGTAATTAGATTGACATTTCCGACACTACTATGACCTTCTTCTTTTTTTTTTTGCATAAGCATATACATATACATTAGCTAATAACAATAAGTTGTTAGCTCTTAGCAAAATTTTTAATTCTAAAAATAAAGAACCAAATTGAGATGGGAAAATATTTATGTTTTTGTGGAGAATATGAACAATGTTACCTTCATTGGTTTTGGATCATTATAAAAAAAAGAACTAACTATGCTTGTTATTGCCTTTAATTTACCTTCTTCTAATGAATACTAAAGACTGTGAACAACAAATGTACCGCGTATGGA
Source organism: Solanum pennellii (assembly GCF_001406875.1). Taxonomy (NCBI): domain Eukaryota; kingdom Viridiplantae; phylum Streptophyta; class Magnoliopsida; order Solanales; family Solanaceae; genus Solanum; species Solanum pennellii. Next base: position 14,541,419 of record NC_028637.1, on the reverse strand, counting down.
AGCAATCATTCTTCATATTTTCTTGAGGGCTACTAGTTTTGTTTGCATGATTCTACTTTGCATTATTGCATGACAGACTTAAAAATGACCGAGATGGAAAATGAAGAATACTTCAACAAATGAAGGTTAAATTCATATTTCTAAGAACTAATGAGTGAATATGAAGTGTTAAATCTGAGGAGTTTTTAGTAAATTTCACGCACTCCTTAGATTTTTAATGGATTTTAAAAAATGATTGGGATTGTTAATGATTAAATATTTGACGGACTTTTTTTTGTTAACTATGATATTACATGGTTGCGCATTATGTTTATTGTATAGTTCAAGGATGTTTTTTGCTGAAGCTCTCCTCATTGCTCAAAAAGAGATCAGTTAGCCCCTGTACTTTTTTGTCTCGGTTTCATTTATGAAGTTTAGCCAAAAGTAGATAAGTATTTGATAGCACTTCTGTAGTATGTGACACAATAATGTACACATTAGAGAAAATTCAAGCAATGGAATGTTAACTAATATTGTATCAAACATTAATCCTCATTATATTTAAGCGCATAATAGGATGAACATGTCTATTTTTTTTATATCACACATTTAAGTATTTGGTTTAATTAAGCATACCTTATTTTATTTTATTTTTATAACTGCAACTTGATTTGATGTTTATGTGCTCATGCATTTTTTTTCTTGTCAGAGAAGCAATATTGGATTTTTCAGTTTGGAGTATAAGAAATTTATCCCCTTGGTCTTTGGGAGAATTGAGAAAATGAATTTCTAGTGATCTTATATCATTGAATATATTCATCTCTGCAGGAACATAGAACGTGATTACAAAGGTCATTAGGATGAAAATGAAGAGAAGAAACTAACTAGTGGAAAAGCGGGTATAATAGGATTTACATATAGGATGATTATCTTGTGAAGACAATTTTGGTAATTCTAATCAGGAAGTGACGAGACTTAAGCTAGAAGATCAAACTGAGATATCAACTCTTTCAAAAACATCATTGTCACCTGAAAAGGTGGCAAGAACAGATGGTGGGGGCCCTCTCACAGCATCATCCGGCAATATGTCTGAAAATCACGGTGTTGACCAATAAAGAGAAGCATGTGAAAACGCAGTTCAAAATCTTAATCAATCAGAATATTGAGAGAAAACATCTGGTCAGCCTAGAAAGCAATAATCTATTTCAGGATCCCTAATTAGCAATAGTAGACTTCTACGTTCGAAGTCGAAGGAGAAGTATAGAGCTTTTGAGACAAAAGATACTGTGGTAACTCATGATGCTACCGAGTAAAATAAAAGAAAAAGGAGAAAGAAAAAACACAGTAGACATATAGTTGTGAACGAATTCACAAGAATAAGGGGCCATCTGAGCTACTTATTACAAATAATAACATATAAGCAAACCCTGATTGAAGCTTACTCTGGTGAATCCTGGAAAGTACATAGGTTTGTTATCTTTTATAATTGTTATGGTGTAAAATATGTGGGAATTTAATTGATGAATACTTAATGAAGGTTGGAAAAAGCAATCTTTTATAACTTGTTGCAGCTTTATGGTAGTACACAGTTTTCTAACTTGCATATACTTGATCACTCAGAGCAGCTTTTAGCTTAAATCATTATTTCTTATTTCTTAAGTGTGAATAGTATAAAAGATTTATATTAGGCATACTTACTTTAGTACATTGAATCGATAATTTTTACTCTAAAATATTTGAGGTTAATTTTGCCTAATCGTTCTGTTGATATATGTTTCTAACGTGGTACTGACTATTCAAAAGCAAAAAAAAAAGTAGTTGGAGAGGGCTACTTTCAAGTTGTTCATGTGTTGCATTATAAGTGTTTCTTGGATATGACGGTCCAGTTACTTGCTCTTTGCTGGGAGGAAGCAGGTGTAAACATACTAACCATGTTGACTTACTTGTATTATGCGGTGCTAATATTTGTCATAGACTCAGGGCAACGAGTTTAGCACCTACTTGATTTTACCTCCCAAATAAGATTATCCTATTTTACCCCGTCATGTCTCATTCATAATTAAGGCGGGGAGATTATGTATGTTTATATTTCTAGTGCATTGTTTTTATTTTTAAAAAGTTATCTGCTCTTTTACCTGAACCCTTAACTGCATTTGTATACATAACCTAGACTAAAATTATCTGGTAGTTACTTTTTCTTTGGTTAGGTAACTTCTACTGTTTTTTCTGTTTATTTTAAAATTATGTGAGCATACTTTCTTTATCCGCAAACAAAAGGTAGATCTTTATATGTGAAATCTTGAAAGTAGTTTAAGGTTTCGTTTTCCCTTTTTCAAACCCCCACTTTCCTAAATGTGGCAGAAACAAGAAAAATGGGAAACTTGATACATTTTCCATTTTTACACTAAAGTCCTGCATATCAACTATATTTATTTATTCTACTGTTGGTTTTAGTTTATCTTGCTTTGTATAAAAAGATCTCAAAGTGGATGAATTTTGGCTCGTCTATTTAGTTCTGAATGCTCAAGTAAAAGCTTTAGGGATGCATAGGGTTTTCTTGAACACTCTCTAGCCAGATGAATTTAAATCTGAATTGACTGTTGGGTATTCTGTAATTTCAAGTCAAGCTTTGGTCTTTCTGTTTCTTATAGTTTTGTTTCTAAAGACAATTACAAATTGGTTTCTAAATACAATGGTTTGGATAGATAAGCAAACAACTTCAAGAAATGAAAAACATAGTGAATTTACTACCCTTAGGGTATTAGATAATGAATAATTAATTTGTGTAACACTTGAATCTATAGGTTAGGACTCTCTAATGCTGCAAAGTATTATGTAAGTAACAAAACAAATGTCTTACCAAAATAGATACATATGTCTTTCACAGTCTATTGTATAATCAAACTATACCTGAAATATTCTTTTATAGTTTATTTGTAGTTTCCTATTCCATTCAAATCAATGAAATACAATTAAGTGGAAATATTTGTACATTCATTAAGTTGAAATACTGATCCTCTTTTTACTTCTTGAACATGTAATCGATTACGAGTTCTACCCTTATTCTATCTTGATGTTCTATTTTGACTTCACAGGATGATTGACATGAATGGTAGCAAGTTTATATATCATATAATTAAGAAGAAGATGTATGGGTAGTAATTTTTGGGTTTTATTTGACCTAAATTTCTTACCATAAATAGGTTTTCCTTTTAGGAAAAGGTTTTTTGATTGACTAATCCTTTTCTTGTAGGAAAAGGTTTAGGACTCTATAAATAGAGGAATGTTCCTTCTAACTTAATCAGCATTCACAATGTAGTCTTAAGGGCTTTGAGAGTTTTGGTTAGAGGGAGAATTTGTGGGTCACAAGCTTGATACGTTATCACTTGTGTGAACCTCTCATGTATTCCGAGTGAATTGGTTGAGGTTGTTTCTCTCTATATTTTGTACTCTTATATTTATAGTGGATTGCTCATCTCCTTTGTGGACGTAGGTCGATTGACCGAACCACGTTAAATTTGTGTTTTTTTGGTATATTTCTCTTTCTCTTCTTACTCATGGTCTTTCGAGGTTTGCATTGCTATCTTCCGCGTTTACACCTGCTTATTTCGGTCCTAAAAAGTGGTATCAAAGCCAGATTCAATCACGGAGTCAGGTAGAGTGGTTAGATAATCGATTATTGAACCAGGTTAGAAAGAGGTCTTCATCTTGGCGGGTGTAGTTTTAGCCGCAACCTTTTTTACAATAATGAAGATTTTGTTGGAGAAATTGTTTCAGAGAGGTTCTCTGTGTTGAGACATAAATTTTGCAAAGGAGATTATGGAGAAGAGAAGCAAGTTGTTGAAGATTAAGTAAAGAAGGTGGACGAATTTATTTCATCAGAAATTTAGGTCTAGGGGGAGATTTGTTAGGTTTTATTTTCCCTAAATTTCTTACCATAAATAGGTTTTCCTTTTAGAAAAAGGTTTTGGATTGACTAATCCTTTTTCTAGTAGGAAAAGGTTTAGGACTCTATAAATAGAGACATGTTCCTTCTAACTTAATCAGCATTCATAATGTAGTCTTAAGGGCTTTGAGAGTTTTGGTTAGGGGGAGAATTTATGGGTCACAATCTTGATATGTTATCAGTTGTGTGAACCACCCATGTATTCCGAGTGATTTGGTTGAGGTTGTTTCTCTTTGTATTTTGTAGTCTCATATTTAAAGTGGATTGCTCATCTCCTTTGTGGATGTAGGTCGATTGACCGAACCACGCTAAATCTTTGTGTCTTTTGGTATATTTCTCGTTGTCTTCTTACTCGTAGTCTTTCGAGATTTGCATTGCTGGCTTCCGCATTTATATCTACTTATTTTCCGTCCTAACAAGTGGTATCAGAGCCAGAGTCAATGATGGAGTCAGGTTTAGTGGTTCAATAATCGATGATTGAACCAGGTTAGAAGGAGGTGTTCATCTTGACGGGTGTAGTTCTAGCCACAACCTTTTTTACAGTAACGAAGATTTTGTTGGAGAATTTGTTTCAGAGAAGTTCTCTGTCTTGAGACATAAATTTTGCGAAGGAGATAATGGAGAGGAGAAGCAAGTTGTTGAAGATTAAGTAAAGAAGGTGGACAAATTTATTTTGTCAGAAATTCAGGCAAAGGGGGAGATTTGTTGGGTTTTATTTGCCCTAAATTTCTTACCATAAATAGTTTTCCTTTTAGGAAAAAATTTTGGATTGACTAATCCATTTTCTGGTAGGAAAAGGTTTAGGACTCTATAAATAGAGGAATGTTCCTTCTAGCTGAATCAGCATTCACAATGTAGTCTTAATGACTTTGAGAGTTTTGGTTAGGGGGAGAATTTATGGGCCACAAGCTTGATACATTATCACTTGTGTGAACCTCCCATGTATTCCGGGTGAATTGGTTGAGGTTGTTTCTCTCTGTATTTTGTACTCTCATATTTATAGTGGATTGCTCATCTTCTTTGTGGACGTAGGTCTATTGACCGAACCACGTTAAATCTTTTTGTCTTTTGGTATATTTCTCATTGTCTTGTTACTCGTGATCTTTCGAGGTTTGCTTTGCTAGCTTCCGCATTTACACCTACTTATTTTTGGTCCGAACAAGTGGAACCTTTTTGACAGTAATGAAGATTTTGTTGGAGAAATTGTTTCAGAGAGGTTCTCTTTGTTGAGACATAAATTTTGCAAAGGAGATTATGGAGAGGAGAAGTAAGTTGTTGAAGATTAAGTAAAGAAGGTGAACAAATTTATTTTGTTAGAAATTCAGGCCAAGGAGGAGATTTGTTGGGTTTTATTTGCCCTAAATTTCTTACCATAAATAGGTTTTCCTTTTTGGAAAAGGTTTTGGATTGACTAATCCTTTTTCTTGTAGGAAAAGGTTTAAGACTCTATAAATAGAGGAATGTTCCTTCTAACTTAATCAGCATTCACAATGTAGTCTTCACGCCTTTTAGAGTTTTGGTTAGAGGGAGAACTTGTGGATCACAAGCTTGATACGTTATCACTTGTGTGAACCTCCCATGTATTACGAGTGAATTGGTCGAGGTTGTTTCCCTCTGTATTTTGTACTCTCATATTTATCGTGGATTGCTCATCTCCTTGTGGACGTAGGTCGATTGATTGAACCACGTTAAATCTGTGTCTTTTGGTATATTTCTCGTTGTCTTCTTACTCGTGGTCTTTTGAGTTTTGCTTTGCTAACTTCCGCGTTTACACCTTCTTATTTCCGGCCCTAACAAGTGGTATCAGAGCCAGATTCAATGATGGAGTCAGGTTTAGTGGTTCGATAATCGATGATTGAACCAAGTTAGAAAGAGGTGTTCATCTTGGCGAGTGGAGTTCTAGCGTCAACCTTTTTGACAGTAATGAAGATTTTGTTGGAGAAACTGGTTCAGAGAGGTTCTCTGTGTTGATACATAGATTTCGCAAAGGAGATTATGGAGAGGAGAAGCAAGTTGTTGAAGATTAAGTAAAGAAGGTGGAAAAATNTTTATGGCGAGGAGAAGCAAGTGTTGATGATTAAGTGAAGAAGGTGGACAAATTTATTTTGTCAGAAATTCAGGCCAAGGGGGAGATTATATTTGACCTAAATTTCTTACCATAAATAGGTTTTCTTTTTAGGAAAATGTTTTTTGATTCACTAATCCTTTTCTTGTAGGAAAAGGTTTAGGACTCTATAAATAGAGGAATGTTCCTTCTAACTTAATCAGCATTCACAATGTAGTCTTAAGGGGTTTGAGAGTTTTGGTTAGGGGGAGAATTTGTGGGTAACAAGCTTGATACGTTATCACTTGTGTGAACCTCCCATGTATTCCGAGTGAATTGGTTGAGGTTGTTTCTCTTTGTATTTTGTTCTCTCATATTTATAGTGGATTGATCATCTCCTTTGTGGATGTAGGTCGATTGACCGAACCACGTTAAATATTTGTGTCTATTTGGTATATTTCTCTTTCTGTTCTTACTCGTAGTCTTTCGAGGTTTGCATTGCTAGATTCCACGTTTACACATGGTTATTTTGGTCCTAGCAGTAATTTCTATAGATAAAGAAATAAAATCTGTCAGGAAGAGTATATGGCACTTTATCATAAAGAGTATAGGGCCACCTTTCTACCATTTAATTAATGGTATATCCTGTTTTGTTTTATTTAGGGAAGTGGACATTATTGGGACAAACTGTTAAGGAAAGTATGTTTTTGTAGTCCCACCTAGGAAAACCATTTATATCAACATGAAAACTACCATATCTCAATATTTCGTTTGTCATTGTCTTTATATTTCCTCCAGAAACTAATAGGTTTGTGTGCCCCTAAGGGTGTACCCTAGTGGTCAATGAAGTGGTTAAAATTCGACACACTAGGTTATTTCTTACTATATTTTATAGCTATCGTAGCCTTGGTGGATAGAGTTACCTAGTACCTATTGTTGTGGAAGGTGACGGGTATCTCATGGAATTAGTTGAGGTGCACTCAAGGTAGCCCGGGCACCACTAATATTAAAAAAAATAAATATTTATATTCTTGATCAGTGTGCTCATCCAGTCCACCAAAATGACATTTGAAGCTAGTGCGGCTCTATGCTAAATTCGAGTAGATCATAGATGAAATAAAATTTTCAACAATAAGTTGTTAACCTTGCAAATTTTACATGCCCTAAGTTCACAGCTTCTTTTCAGGTATCGTGTGGCATATTGAAGCCATTTCATGTAAATGCTCTTTTATTGTTTTAGCTTGCTAGAAAATTATTATTATCGTTTCTCCTCTGTATCGAATGTTGCACCTTCATTCTATCAAGAAGATGAAACACTTCTTATTGGGTATTTTTGGGTCAATCACCGAATGGTCAAAACACCTGGTTTGGTAAGGGATAAAGTTGGAGGTTCAATTCGTACAAGGAAGGTTGAGAGCAGTGTCTGCTCCCCTGTGCCTGTGGGTATGGATGCTGTTTGCTATTAGGGACTTCTGTTATGCTTAAATAAGTACTTCCTCCGTTTCAAAACGAATAACCTCCTTCCCATTTAGTTTGCTTAAAAACGAATGACCTCTTTCTTTTTTTGATAACATTTTAAAATCAGCTTTGCCCGTGAAATGTTTAAGGCTAGAAGATAAAAGGGCAATTTTGTACATTTAACCTAACTTTAATTTAGGTCCACAAGATACAAAAATCTTCTTTATACTCTTGAACTCTGTGCCAAGTCAAACTAGGTCATTCTTAGGTAAACAAAGGGAATAGTATATTAAGTAAATAAATTTAGGGATGGCAATTAGGGCCTCAATGATCTCCAATTGTATTGTTGTTCTTGAGTAGTAGTCTTTTGGTAAGTAAAATAATAAGTTACCCATTTTAATTTTCAAATTTTACATTTCATGGACTACCTATCAATTCCAATTATGTTGTGAATGAAACGAGAAATATTTTAGTAGCATTACTAGTTGAAATATGCACAAGATGTAATTGGATTGACATTTCCAACACTACTATGATCTTCTTTTTTTTTTTGCATGAGCATATACATATACATAAGCTAATAACAATAAGTTGTTAGCTCCTAGCAAAATTTTTACTGCTAAAAATAAAGAACCAAATTGAGATAGGAAAATATTTATGTTTTTGTGGAGAATATGAACAATGTTACCTTCATTGGTTTTGGATCATTATAAAAAAAAACTAACTATGCTTGTTATTGCCTTTAATTTACCTTCTTCTAATTAATAGTAAAGACTGTGAACAACACATGTACCGCGTATGGAAGCAATCATTCTTCATATTCTTGAGGGGTACTGTTTTCTTGCATGATTCTACTTTGCATTATTGCATGACCGACTTAGAAATGACCGGGATGGAAAATGAAGAATACTTCAACAAATGAAAGTTAAAATTCATATTTCTAAGAACTGATGTGTGAATATGAAGTATTCAAATTTGAGGAGTTTTTAGTAAATTTCACCCACTCTTATTTTTAATGGCCTTTTAACAAATGACTGGGATTTGTTAATGATTAAATATCTGAAGGACTTTTTTTTGTTAACTATGATATTACCTGGTTGCGCTTTATGTTTAGAGTATAGTTCAAGGATGTTTTTTGCTGAAGCTCTCCTCATTGCTCAAAAGGAGATTAGTTAGCCGCTGTACTTTTTTGTCTAGATTTCATTTATGAAGTTTAGCCAAAAGTAGATAAGTATTTGATAGCGCGTTTGTAATATGTGACACAATAATGTACACATTAGAGAAAATGCAAGCAATGGAATGTTAACTAATATTGTATCAAACATTAATCCTCATTATTTTAAGCGAATAATAGGATGACCTTTCTATTTTTTTGATCACACATATTCAAATATTTGGTTCAATTAAGCATACCTTATTTTATTTTATTTTTATAACTGCAACTTGATTTGATGTTTATGTGCTCATGCCTTTTTTTTCTTGTCAGAGAAGCTGTATTGGATTGTTCAGTTTGGAGTATAAGAAATTTAGCCCCTTGGTCTTTGGGAGGATTGAGAAAATGAATTTCTAGTGATCTTGTATCATTGAATATATCATCTCTGCAGGAACTTAGAACTTGGTTACAGAGGTCATTAAGATGAAAATGAAGAGAAGAAACTAACTAGTGGAAAAGCGGGTATAATAGGATTTACATATAGGATGATTGTCTTGTGAAGACAATTTTGGTAATTCTAATCAGGAAGAGACGAGACATAATCTAGAAGATCAAACTGAGATGTCAACTCTTTGAAAAACATCATTGTCACCTTAAAAGGTGGCAATAACAGATGGTGGGGTCCATCTCACAGCATCATCAGACAATAAGTCTGAAAATCCCGGTGTTGACCAATAAAGAGAAGCATGTGAAAACGTAGTTCAAAATTTTAATCAATCAGAATATCGAGGGAAAACATCTGGTCAGCCTAGAAAGCAAAAATCTATTTAAGGATCCCCAATTAGCAATACTAGACTTCTACGTTCGAAGTCGAAGTAGAAGTGTGGAGCTTTTGAGGCAAAAGATACTGTGGTAACTAATGATTCTACCGAGGAAAAGCAAAGAAAAAGGAGAAAGAAAAAACACAAGAGACATATAGCTGTGAAAGAATTCACAAGAATAAGGGGCCATCTGAGCTACTATTTACAAATAATAACATATGAGCAAACCTTGATTGAAGCTTACTCTGCTGAATCTTGGAAAGGACATAGGTTTGTTATCTTTTAAAATTATTATGGTGTAAAATATGTGGGAATTTAATTAATGAATACTTAATGAAGGTTGGAAAAGCCAATCTTTTATAACTTGTTGCAGCTTTATGGTAGTACACAGTTTTCTGACTAGCATATACTTGATAACTCAGAGGAGCTATTAGCTTAAATCATTATTTCTTATTTCTTAAGTGTGAACAGTATAAAAGATTGATATTAATGGAATAAAGGCATAGTTACTTTAGTCCATTGAATCGACAATTGTTACTCTAAAATATTTTAGGTTAATTTTTCTTAATCGTTCTGTTGATATATGTTTCTAACGTGGTACAGAATATTCAAAAACAAAAAAAGTAGTTGGAGAGGGCCACTTTCAAGTTGTTCATGTGTTGCATTATTAGTGTTTTTCGGATATGACTGTCCAGTTACTTGCTCTTTACTGGGAGGAAGCAGGTGTAAGCATCCTAACCCTGTTGACTTAATTGTATTGTGCGGTGCTAATATCTGTCATAGTCTAAGTTCAACGGGTTTAGCACCTACTTGATTTTTCCGCCCAAATAAGATTATCCAATTTTCCCCCGTCATGTCTCATTCATAATTAAGGCTGGGACATTATGTATGTTTATATGCCTAGTGCATTGTTTTTATTTTTAAAAAGTTATCTGCACTTTTACCTGAACCCTTAACTGCATTTGTATACATAACCTAGACTGAAATTATCTGGTAGTTACTTTTTCTTTGGTTAGGTCACTTCTACTGTATTTTCTGTTTATTTTAAAATTTTGTTAGCATACTTTCTTTATCCGCAAACAGAAGGTAAATCTTTATATGTGAAATCTTGAAAGTAGTTTAAGGTTTCGTTTTCCCTTTTTCAAACCCCCACTTTCCTAAATGTGGTAGAAACAAGAAAAATGAGAAACTTGATACATTTTCCATTTTTACACTAAAGTCATGCATTGACAACTAGATTTATTTATTCTACTGTTGGTTTTAGTGTATCCTGCTTTTTTTAAAAAGATCTCAAAGTGGATGAATTTTGAATCGTCTATTTAGTTCTCAATGCTCAAGTAAAAGCTTTAGGGATGCATAGGGTTTCCTTGAACACTCTCTAGTCAGATGAATTTAAATCTGAATTGACTGTTGGGTATTGTGTAATTTCAACTCAAGCTTTGGTCTTTCTCTTTCTTATAGTTTTGTTTCTAAAGACAATTACAGATTGGTTTCTAAATACAAAGGTTTGGATAAATAAGCAAACAGCTACAAGAAAACAAAAACATAGTGAATTTCCTACCCTTAGGGTATGAGATAATGAATAAGTAATTTGTGTAAACCTTGAATCTATAGGTTAGGACTCTATAATGCTGCAAAGTATTATGTAAGTTACAAAACAAATGTCTTACTAAAATAGATACATATGTCTTTCACAGTGTATGTTATTATCAAACTATACCTGAAATATTCTTTTATTGTTTATTTGTAGTTTCCTATTCCATTCAAATCAATGAAATACAATTAAGTAGAAATATGTGTACATTCATTAAAGTTGAAATTATGATCCTCTTTTTACTTCTTGAACATGTAATCGATTTCGAGTTCTACCCTTATATAGTCTTGATGTCCTATTTTGACTTCATTGGATGATTGATATGAATGCTAGCAAGTGTGGTCCCTGCTAGGAATACCATTTATATCTACTTGAAAACTACCATATATAAATATTTCGTTTGTCATTGTCTTTATATTTCTTCCAGAAACTGATAGGTTTGTGTACACCCAAGGGTGTACCCTATTGGTCAATGAAGTGGTTCAAATTCTAGACACTAGGTGATTTCTTACAATATTTTCTAGTTGTCGTTATCTTAGTAGATAGATTTACGTAGTACCTGTAGTTGTGAAAGGTGACAGGTATCTCGTGGAAGTGGTTGAGGAGCACTCAGGTTGCCCGGGCACCACGGTTATAAAAAAAATTGTATTTCGGATCAATGTACTCATCCAGTCCGCCAAAACGGCATTTGAACCTAGTGTGGCTTATGCTAAATTTTAGTAGATCATAGAAGAAATAAACTTTTCAACAATAAGTTGTCAACCTCGAAAATTTTACTTACCCTAGGTTCACATCTTCTTTTCAGGTCTCGTGTGGCAGATTGAAGCCATTCCATGAAAATGCTCTTTTATTGTTTAAGCTTTCTAGAAAATATTATTATCTTTTCCCCTCTTTATCTAAAGTTGCACCCTCATGCTATCAAGATGATGAAATACTTCTTATTGGGTATTTTTGTGTCCATCACCGAATGGTCAAAGTACCTGGTCTGGTACGGGATAAAAATGTAGGTTCAATTCGTACTGGGCAGGTAATGACCAGTGTCTGCTCCCCTGTACCTGGGGGGTTGGATGTTGTTTTCTATTACGGAATTCTGTTATGCACAAAAAAATTAGTGCGTTTGGACATTCTTTTGGTCCTCCTCTCCCCCCCCCCCCCC